>NC_044911.1:63946737-64097938 GCF_001633185.2 Quercus lobata | reverse complement strand
CTATTTGTTCATTGAAAACAAATTATTTCTTAACTCTAGTTTCATTCTGTTTAATGCTTAGTTATTAGTTATTACCCAACTTCAAGCTGTTTATACAATTGTGATTATCTATTACATGAGAGAGCTGCATTCATTTTTCTCACCTCTTTAATTGACGTCCTTAAATATTTTGCCCTCTTCATGTATCT
This sequence comes from Quercus lobata, assembly GCF_001633185.2. Classification (NCBI taxonomy): domain Eukaryota; kingdom Viridiplantae; phylum Streptophyta; class Magnoliopsida; order Fagales; family Fagaceae; genus Quercus; species Quercus lobata. The sequence continues at coordinate 64,097,750 of NC_044911.1, read as the reverse complement.
CTGGATATTTTGTTCTACTATATCTACTGTTTCTTTTTATGCGAGGGTCAACTTCAACTCTTCAAGCTGTTAAACTTTATATTCATTATCAAACAGTATTATTGCTACTCTATAATCTTGTTAAACTCCTGCATGATCCTTGTGCTTTTAATATATATATATATATATATATATAGTGATACTAAGCTTATTATGACTTTTATTCGCACAAAACTTCCATTTGAGCTATTAAAAAAAAAATTATGTAAGAAACATAAAGGCTGGATTTTTTCTTTGCTCATAATAATGACAAGAGAAATGAACAAGATTGCAAAGCATGCTGCAATTTAGATAAAAGCCACTTATATCTAAAGGAAAGCATATCCAGCAACATTTTGCATTACTAATTGAGGGACAATATTTGGGGCTTGGGAGGACAATTGGGAGTTCTAGTCTCTAAAGGTTGGCTTTTCAATTTTACATCCATTTTGCTTAATATCAAGGAAATGAAAAGGAAGGAATTATAAATGACCGATTGTGCCCAATTATTATGTAATATATATACCTCGTCTTCTGCAGTGAATTTATGGGCTGTGATGAGTTCCAACTCTAACTGCGTTTCAATGACAATCTATAGGATGGATTTGTTGTTGTTTTGTTCTCTTTCTTTCTCTCCTATTTTAGTTTCACCGGTTCTCTTCTGTATTTACTTTCTCTAGGTACATTGCATCCATGTGTTGTACTTATACCAAGAGTTAAAGGTTGAGCAGATTTTTCTTTCCTTTTTTTTTTACAAAAATTTATGTTCTCATCACTCATGGCATATTTTGTTGCGATGTTACATTTGATGAGGCTGTAACTGCTAGGCTTGTTCTTTCTTTTGTCGATTCCAAATGTGTCACTTGGTTTTTTGAGTCGTAATTATGAATAATCTTTCTTGCATTGTATAGATTTGCATTGGATTCAAGACTGTGCAGTATACTAGCATACATACTCTGTTTTGCACAATGAAATTTTGTTTTATTTTGATCGTGTAATATAACTTACAAGTTACAATCCGCCTCTCACTTGGGTGTTTGATTCAAATATAAGTTACAACAGCCTTTGCTAAGATTAAGAAAAATAATGTTACAAATGATTGGTACATAAAAATGAGGACAGATGCTTTTTGTATTAGTGTCAAGTTGCTACCAACCCCTGGTCTTGGAAAGTACGTCCTGATTATATGACATTGCTTTTGCCTTCTTGCCTCATTTGGTTTAAAGTAGTCACCCACGTGAAGTATCTTTGCATTGGAGATAAATAAAAACCCTCCCTTTCACATGTGAATCATACTTGATTGCAAAGTTCATACATTGATAGAGGGAGGATGCATATGTCTGATTGCATAAGATAATTATTGGCCACAAGGTCACTCTTTACTTCCTATTTGGAAAATGTCATCTACCTTGGCGTTTATCCTTTCTCCATTCCCATGGCTTCTCAGGATTTGATGAAGCCCACAGGCCAACTCGCTTAGCTTGAGCCTCTTTTTCCCACTGGTACATAATTCATAAACAAAGAAATTACAATGCTTGTGGATAGGTTTACGTGTTCTGGAAAACTCACTCTCGGTGTTAGTGAGAGAGACTGCTTAACATGGAGAAAGCACAAGACTGAAGAAGAGAAAATTTCTTACTGTTGCAAGTTCTGGGCGTTGGTCATAGGCTGTGTAGTGCCATGCAAACCCTTTCTTGAGCATTAATTCCTGGCAGTGTGAGAAAAGAGAAATAAGTTAGCTTAGTGTTAACAGGTCCAAAAAAAACCAATGTTGTGAGAATTAGTACCTGAACAAATTTGCCATTGCAATATATGTCACCTACGCAGCGGCCATAACGATCTTCCCCATAAACAAGGACTCTCAAACACTTTCCCTGCACAATCTTTGTCAGCTCCTCCTTTGCTTCTTTCCCATATGGCATTGAACTCTCTGGTGCATCTATTCCCCTGTTCAGAAACTAACAACTCCTAAGGTTGAAAAAATAATAGTAACAATAATAATAATTGCACTTTATCCTCTAAGGTTATGTTCAATCCCCCACTAAACTAGAATCAAACAATCAACCCTCTAATTGATTGATAGTAGGCAAAATTCCTCCTGCTGTAAAAAATTTTCATCAATTTCAAAATTTTAACCAAAATTTCACGAAGTCATAATGGGAGAAATTCTCTACATGGACATTACTTGATTCCAATTTTTTTGTTGTTTACAATATTGAAATTGATCGAAATTGTTAATGGCAGGGGATATTTTTCCAGCCACCAATCAATTAACGGAGACTTGCTCGATTTCATAGTTTAGTGGGGGATTGAATTTGACTGCATAATTTAAGGGGGACAAATTGCAAATAACCAAAAAAATAAAAGATTTAGTTACTTGAATCCTACGAGCCAGATAATTTTACCTTAGTCGAATTCGATACTTTCGAGCAAGAATTTCCTCATTGTTCTGAAAATTGAGTGCCCTATAGGAAGAAAACAATTAAAAAAATATATAATATTGAATCAAAACTGGAATCAAGGCCTAGTTGAAGACCAACCGATATCCAGAATCAATGATTTTTTTGTGAATTGCATCTGCTTCTGCATAATTTTTCTCAGCACGCGCTTGTGATCTTTGGACAGCTGCTACTTGTACTTCTATAGGAACACAAGATGACTCCCTTGGGTCTGTTGTACTGACATACACTGTCACTGTATCTCCATCAGCCACAGCTTTTGCATCAACCTAGTTTCATTCTAACGATTCATTAACAATAGACAAAACGTTTTTCATAATTTTTTTCACAACTGCTAAGGTGGCAAATTGTTAATAGTAGATAATAAGATGATGTCTATGATGGACATGTGAAAATCAATAACAACTTGCCACTTCAGTAGGGAAAACTGTTATCTCTGCAGTGATTCATTATATCAAACCCAGCTCTTTGACTGAATTAAGGTAACATACATTGAGTCTAAAAAGAATGGAGTTCTTACTGGCAATGTCTGAAATTCATACTTTACTCCTGCAGGCAATGATGTTGGGGCCCCAGCACTAAGTTTGACTAGGGTATGAGGAAGAGGGAGACCATAGAAGGCCAACAAACCCTACAAAATAGGCAATTAGAGAATGTTTGTAATTTTCTTCCATTATTATTCTATGCATTATGCAACAAATTCTACATATATGTTGTGACAGATCTTTTATTGTACCTCAACATCTGCTTTTTGGTGTCTCTTCAGAGTCTGAATGACAAGCCTAGAAGCTTCTTCAGGTGTTTTTGGAGGAGGTTTAGCTGCTCTCCATGCCTCTAATATTTTTCTGTACCTTCATATATTGTCAAAATGTAACCTTTTTAGACAAAAAGCTCTGCTATAGAGCCTATTCATCACTCTTTTTTTTCCAATTTCTTGCTAAATATCTAGTAATTTTACTCTATAAAAAGAAAATTGTTGAGATAGATTGCATGCTAATTAATTACCAATTAGCTTGAGCCTTCTTAGACGAGACAACATGCTTGCTGAGTCCTTCCGGGACCTAAAAAAAATTATAAGAAAATTTTAGATTAACAGGATGAATATACTAAACCAACACAAAGATACTTAATTAGCTCAAAATTTAGCTTCATAATTACTTGAAGAAATCATTCCCAAAATATTAATCATCACTTAATTCAACATTGGGGTTACTATTTTAATTTTCAACACTCAAAAAGTGTTTGCTTCCTCTCCCTCCCAGAGCAGCCACTCTCTCATGGCATTAGAGAGAATGGGGTGCAAAAAAACGTTTTTGGGGGGGCTTGAAATAGCATTTGCCTACACCATTTCTAGAAATTCCACCAAAATAAAAAAAAAGACTTAACATAATGTTAATGTCTCTGTAACATTTTCTAATTCTTCCAGTCCAGGAGAATCTAGGTTCGAATCCTTCTCACTAGTTGTAAGAAAAGTAAAAGACAACAAAGAAATTAAAACCAGATTAAGACATAAAAAAAATAAAAAATAAAAACCTGGGAGGTGATCTCAAAGTGAAAGAGATCATGGGCTAGAGCAGAAACACCAACGGTGACAGCCGACACACCATGATGTCCAAGTGATTCGGAGTCCTCAGCTGTTGTGGGCTTACAACATTGCGCATATAAGAACCTTAAGGCGTTTCCCATTTTGAAATTTCCTCAATTTTCTGAGCCACACAGACTCACAGAGAGAAGATAATGATGAATTATGATGAAGCAAAGTAAGACTTTTTTTGTTAACAAGAATTAAAAGAAAGAGGTTTTTGGGTCGTGAATTTCGCAAAGGAATCTTTGGATTATTAACAAGAGAGGAAGGCGAACGAAACGAATGAGGAATCAGATTGAGACGTGGCGAGTTCTGATTTGACATGGGTTTTTACATTTTTACGATGAAGATCTATTTCTGTTGAGGTGCCGTAAGTTTAAATTATTGGTCAACGGTGTTGCCGTACCTTTTAAGTTGAGTAACGAACACTTTTACTAGCTTTGCTTGTCCCACGCTCGATACAAGAGCGTGACTACTAACCCAATTTTTTAACATGCCCACATGCGGGTTTAGAAAAATTATTAAGGGTCCGTTTGGATTGAATTTATTGTTGTTGAAACTGAAAACTGAAAATTGAAAATACTATAGCAAAATAATTTTTAAATGTGTAAATAGTACCGTGTCACCCATTTTTAATTTTTTTTGTACGTAAACAGTGCTGTGAACAGTAATGAACAGTAATTTTTGTCCCCTGCACAATGAACCCATGTGAGGGTACTATTCACGCGCAGGAAAAAAAAAATGCAAAACATGAAACGTGAACGCAGGTTTCAGCTGAAACCAAACGGGCACTAGGTCCATTCATTGAGTCCTGAACCACGTTTAGTATCTCCACCCACTCTTAAAAATTACTATCTTTTTTTAGTTGAGTTGTGGTGTGTTTTTATATTAGAACTTTTTTCTTTCTCGCTTGTGTGTGTTTATATCTTAAAAAAAAAAAAAAACATTTTTAGTGTTACGTCTACAATATTTTCATAAAAAATTATAGATAGTAAATTGTTATTAGTTGTAATTTAAATCTATTACTGAAATTACTTTTTTTTACTACCAATAAAAACTTGTAAAAATCTGTTATTTATGATTTCTTGTGAAAATATTGCAGATATAATATTTCTTTTTTATTTATTTATTTAGTGGGTTTGAAAAAATGATTGAATGGTTGGTAGAGTTGGATCTTAGGAGTCATTCTTAGGTGTGAGACACTGAGTGAGAGAGAATAGACACCATCCAATCAATATGATAATTTATGCTTTTGTTTAGGGTATATTTTAACTGAATTAGGAGAGATGTTAATTAATCAATATGATAATCTATGCTATTGTTTAGTGTATAGTTTAGTTAAATTAAGAGATATGTTAATTAAGTTATTTATGTCCTTACTAAATCTATTGTTGTAGTATATGGGTATTTTGGCTTTTGTAATAACTAATAAGCAATCTCTTAGTCTCATTCTCTTGGCGTTTTTAAGTAATTAAGGAGAATGCTACTGTTTTTATTAATTAATGAAATTAAGTTTTCTTAACTGATTGGTGTCTTGGTCTAATGATAAAAATCTATCATCAAGAATGGACGTTATAAATTCAAACTCTCTAAAAAAAGTTTTCTCAAAAATCAACATGATAACATATATATATATATATATATTCAACAAAAATATTGTATGGATTAGGATTCTTTCTAGTTTTTTTTTTACAAAATTTAATTACAAAATTGGTACAATTTTACTCAATATCTTTTTATTGGAAATAAATTTTGATAAATCCACAATTGGATTACATTTTCTTCTTATATCCTCCATACTTATAAAATTTATAGAAAATTAAATATTAATAGCTATGTCATCAATAAATTGTTTAAATTTCAAGTTTTTTGTAGTTTAAAATTATACATAAAATATAATCTTATAGATTATGTAAGGACACGATTTGTAACGACCCAACATGATACTGGGTTCGCACGTAAATAGGCCCAAACAATATGATTTGTAGAGCGTGGGTGTAAAGAATTAGGTTAACTTTTGTATAATAAAAAGATTCACCCTCATGTATATTGAAAGCCTAGAATTGGCACAACGATCGTTTTGTTTGGTAATCGGTACAGTTCTTTTTCTCTTTGTCCTTCTTCTTTTGTTTTTGTTTTTCTCTCTTTTCTCTTCTGTTTTTGATCTCTCTTTTGCATGTTCTTCTTTCAGTTTATATACCACTCTTGGTGATCCATCCTCACCACACACGTGTAGGTTGGGTTCGGAGGATTTCTTTCTGTCCCATCTAGCACCTCCTGGAACTTCCTATGGGCAGCTGTAAGGTTGTCTCCTTATTGTTCAGGTATCACCTCCACATTAATGCAGCCAGAGAGTTGGTTGAGAGGTCATTAATGCGGTGGCAACTGTAATTATAGATATTTGTTTGTCTTATCTCTTTTACCCTTGGTTAGTTATTCTATCTTTAGTGGTGACATAGTTTTGAGGTCTGGTTGCAACAAGATCGCGTCCTGATCGTCCTCGGATGCATACTGCCGAGGAGTATGGCGTCCTTGGACGGATACAGAACTCTACCCTCGTGATATTGATTACCACCCCCCTTCGGCAATTGCCTTATGACCTGACATCGCCTCCTCGGATGGATATGCATCCTCAGATGGGCCACAGGCCCAACGATCCTGACTTTAATGGGTCTGTTGATTGACAGGCCCCCACAGATTATATACTAAATAATTCTGATTGTCATAAAATTTGACATGTATATTAAGAGCGTAAAGAATATGTAATCTAACAATTAGATTTTCGAAATATGTAGTAATGGTAATGATATTAAGTAAGATTGTAGGCTTGTAGTCTTAGGCTATAACTAATTTTATAACTAAACTTTGTCCTATTTTTTTAAAATAGAGGATATTTACAATATAAAAAAATTCTCATGAATATCAAAACACGTGGTTTTATAGGGTGTTAACTGTTAAGTTATTTAAAATTAGATATGATTCTTTATTGGGCGGGGTGTGGTAGGATTTTAAATGTTTGACACAATAATTTTTAGATCTATGAAAGATTATATCTTCATTACAAATTAAAAGTTTCCTATTTCAATTTTTTTTTTTAATTTTAAATTCTAATATGAGAGAGAGACATATGAAATCCCAATCTCCGTTGCAAAAGAGTCAAAATTACGGGTTGCATCAATTTGATATAATATGATATACAATTGATTTGAGATCCACACATGGAGTCTTTGAAAGATTGAAATTATAAAAATACTAATATTGCCTTTTGAAGATACTTTTATATACTTTAAATAATTTAAATTTTTAATATATTATTACAAATTAATTAATTCCATCATGACACAATTGATCATTTGAACTATTTAAGGCTGTAAATCATATAGTAAGCAACCTATATGAATAGATAAGAGTTAGGTTAGGGACGTAACATATTTCGTAATCTTTCAACAACTTGTCAATTTAGGGAACAACCTATCACTCTTTGATCTATCAACAACAACCTATCATTTTAGTAAATTGAAAAAAAAAAAAAAAAAAGTTCATGAAATATATATATTCTGCACGCCCAAGGGTGTCCATGGACTACCTAATATGTACACCTCCATATTTATAGGTCCCTGCCCCCATTGGTAAATCATGGTCTGCAACTCAACTTTTCTCAATCTGGGCCCATTGCGTAGGGCCTGTTGTTACAATGGGCTTAAATCTTCTGGTCCCAGACCTAATTACAACCCAACCCACAGATATCAATTTTTATTGTGGTAAAGTACTGGTTGCAAAATTTGCAATTTGGGCCAAACTCGTGCTTTCTAAGGCTTCCCAATTGCCATTTTAAGTAGAACATATTCACATAATATTCTTCCTGAACCCATTAAGAAAAAGGCTGAAAGGCTGAGACAAAAAAGGGTTTTGCTTTTAGACTTTCAGCAAAAACATTGAACGGTGTTTGTGGTGACACCTATGGGTCTCTTTTTCTCCACTAGCTTCTGCTTTCAATTTTTCTCATTACATCTTCCATTTCCTACTTAAAGATCCGTGTGAACTCAATATTCAACACTTAAATCTGGGGTCCTCAAATGAGATATAGGCATAAATTATTTTTGGCACCATTGTCCTAACCAAACCCAGCAGTGTAATGATTTTTGCCGACCTTATGTGTGGAGGTTAGTCCCTCGAAAGTCAACATAGATAGGAATAAAGTGTGCTTTATCAAAGTGAAAATTCCCATCAATCACGTAAGAATCCAATACTCCATTCTGCACTTTATATTTATATGTTTGGGTTGCTAAGCCAAAAATTTAAAGGCCATTCCTCTCCTCCTTTGGCTTCTTTCTCCAAGCTACTAAAAGGGTCATTGAAATATAGAGACATCAACAAAATTCCGCATACTCTTCAATCACAATGGGCAATGTAAGTGGCATACCCTTCAAAACTCTTTTTGTATAGGAATACCCATTTTCTAATTTTATTTCAATTGCATTTTTTGCATTCAAGAGGTGATGGTTTCTCTTTTTTACACATTAGGTGGTGGAATTGAAGGTGGGTTTGCACTGTGAAGATTGCATTAAGAAAATCTTAAAGGCCATCAAGAAGATGCAAGGTATTAATTTCTCTTAATTAAGTAGCACCTTTCTTATAATAATATGCTATTCTTTCAATAAACTTTTAATTTCTTTAATACTTGTTGGATCTTCTTGGCCAGCAGATATTGAAACATATAATGTGGATACGCAGCTCAACAAGGTCATAGTGACAGGTAACATTACCAATGAAGAAGTCATCCGAGTTCTTCAGAAAATTGGCAAATCGGCAAGCACTTGGGAGGGGGAGGAGATAAATTGTTGAATCTACAATTTTATTTCGTACCTCATCAAGATTGCACTAGAAATTGCAAGTTGTAGCCTACAAGATATTTTGATGGAAGAACGGAAAAAAAACGTCACAAGGAGAGAATTGGTACTTTCATTTCTTATAAAATGGCTTTTTTATTTTCTCCAGTGTAAAATGAAGTAACATTAGTCATATAAAATGACTAATATTGTAAAAGGGCATAAGTTGAACATCAATAATTATTAACTTCCCACTCTGCTCTACTTGTATTTTTGAGGCTATACTCTCTTTTCTTCCATTTTTTTTTTCCAAATAGTAAATTTCCGATATACAAGTTGATTAGTATATGATAATTCTTGCCTTATCAAGTTCAGGGTAAAAACTAAAAACCTTAAACTTTGATTCCAAGTGTTTGTTCGAGTTTTATTGACTATTGAGCTTAAGAAATAAACGAAGCAAAAGTATATTTACACCTAAAAAAAGGGTCTAATTTAAAGTTGTACATAATCTAAATAAGTGGAATCAAACGAGCCCACCATTATTAACCAATTAACATGTTGGAGATATTTGTGACTTACAATTAGAGATTGTTATCAAATCAAGTAGTAATAACAAAAGGGTACAAAATGCAAAGTTTACATGAAATCAAACACAGGATTTATGTACAAAAACTATGCAAGTAAAAAGAACTACAGCAAATACAAGCTGGGAAACACCAGCACATGATCTTCCTTAACTCGCTGAATCGGAAATCTGATCCAGTTTACCTCGGCTGCTGAATCATCCGTGGGCTCACTTTAACATTAACAATCTTCGGGGCTTTTTCTATATACCTCGGCACTTTAGCTGCAGCTCGCGCTTTCGGCCATTTCAATGTCCCTATTGAAACCAAATCCTTGTAAAAATTTCTCTCTTCTTCCTCATCTGCCCAAAAAATTGATTTAAAAAAAAAAAAAAAAAAACAGAGAGTCAGTGATTCAACTCAAAATTTTGGTTAAACTACATATCTGATAATCAATTTTGTTTTAAAATACTTCCATAGTTATTACGTGTATGCTAAAATGTTTCAAAAATATCTTTTACATGGATGGAAAAATATTTGAAGTCGAGGTCAGGTTGATCATATGAAGCTTCTGACATGAATTCTGATTTTCAAATAAGTATTTTCCATCTATCATCGGACTATAAGTATAAGATCTCTGGTAAAAATTAATATTAAAAAAAAAGAGACTATAAGATCTTTTTAAAACCATATTTAAAGTTGAGAATTAAAACGAGTATTTTAAAAATATAAATACAATTTTGAAACATAGATCAAAAGGTTGAGAATTAAGTATACAATTTAAGGTTCGGCTTGAGTTCAATACTCGAATATATTGGACTAATACCATTCAAACATGTGTTTAAAATTGAAAACAAATCGGGTGAAGCTTTACCCTACAACTTAACCTAAAAATTTCAAAACATTTATTCATAACATATTAATATATATGATTGGTGCAACCAAAAAACAAGATAACAAATAAACCCAATGTTTAAAAATTGTCACGTAAATTTGTAAGAGTTTTTATGTATGAAATTTATAATATCCTAAACAATAAACAAAAAAGATTGAATGAAAACTTTGTCAAAATGAACTCAATCTTTCAACTTACGTTGATCAACGTAGTAATCGTCGAAGAGAGCATCGATGTCGTCTGGGAGGACAGGGTCGTGAATATCAGGAATGAAAGGGTCATTTTGGGGATCTTGGAAGCGTTCTTGGAGCCAGTATTCGCGGAACCAAGGTGAGGATTGGACCAATTCCCACCATTGATCGGAGAAGTCCTCCACCGTCCGATAAGCCAATGGTACGAACAACGGAGCGTTGGGATTCAAAGTTGAAGATGATGTTCTCTGAGAAATTACTTCCATTGCCACTTCTCTCCAATCTGCAAATGCAAAACTCAACTCTCTGTATATGTGTGTGTGGGGTTTTGGATAAAACTAAACAAAAGAAAGTATGAGCCGATGAGGATAAGAATAGTTGTTGGAACTTTTCATCGTGGTCAATATATAGCGATAAGTGCAAACAAAACGACATTGGTTTGAGTGTTATCACATAAGCATCTATAGCAGTGAAGTTAAAAATTTAACTTTTTAACTCCATCAAAAGTTATTTTATCTATTTTATCTACACACATGCTGCAGCAGTGGATCTATTTTAGCTTTCAACACAATAAAATAATATAAACATCACAATAAAATAATATAACTACTATAATAAAATAATCCATCTCACTACAATAAAATAATATATTTACTACACACAATTATCACAGTCACACACACCACCAGCAACAACCTTCATGCGACAACCACAGCCCACGGCAACAACCTTCATGTGACCACCACCAACACAGCCACAACCATAACCCAACACAGCCCACGGCAAGAAAAAAAAAAAAAAAATCAAACCACCACCAACATAGCCACAACCACCAACACAGCCCACGGCAACCACAACCACAGCTACCAAACCACCACCAACACAGCCACCAAATCGCCATTTCAACCACAATCCACAATCACAACCAAACCCAACCAAAAAAAAAAAAAAATCAAACACCCAAAAACCCAAAAACCCAGCAATCCAAAACCCATGAACCCAGAATTCCCGCCGTCGCCGATCATGGCGTCGTTTTACTGCCGCCTTGACTGAGCATAGAGCTTCGATGGGTTCGTGGCGCGCTTGAGTTTGATGAAGGCAAGATGGGTCAGCGGCGTGGGACGGCAACTGGGCGACGATGATGAAGATCGATGATGAAGATCAGCGAAGATGAAGATCCAAAATGATGAAGATCAGCGATGGCGAAGCAGAGAGTAGACGAGGGAGAGAAAAAAAAAATGAGAAGGAAAGAGGAAGAAAGAAGAGAAGCCGGAGAGAGAGAGAGAGAAAAGAAAGAAAAAGGAAAAAATATTTTTTTAATAGAAGAGGAGAGAGAGATTTAATAAAATAATATTTTTTTCTTTTAGATGTTATGAACAGTACACATCTATTTATAGATGTGCATTGTAGCAATGGAGCTAAATTTTTTAGATTTAGTTCCACTGCTGCATAAAGGTTTTTGTGTTTATAGAGCTAAATTTTAGCATTATAGCATTATAACTACACTGCAGCAAATACTCTAAATGACATTATATGTATTTCAAAGTAATGTTTAGAGACCTCACGGAAAATACACTTCTTATTCTCACAATTATGGAGAATCGATTCATTAAATTTATAGTAAAATTTAATGAGAAAACAATGTATTTCGGGCTACAATAGTAAGATTTACTGAGAAAACATCATTTTTGGGGCTACGAGAGTAGCTAAGAAATGCATTGCACTGGGTTTTTTTTTTTTTTTTTTTCTTTGAATTATTAATTGAGGGTAAACACTGGAACATTGAACAATGGCGCAATTTACATTCAATCCAAAAAATAAAAAATAAAAACAAAACCACTGTTTACACGTGGTGGAGGGTGAAAATGGCCAAATATCACGTTTTGGTAAAATTTGTAGTAAACTAGTACTGTTTCGGAAATATTTAGTAATCTACGACTTTTTTAGTACTCGAGTTTCACAAAATCGAGTTCTAAATAGTAATCGAGTTTCGTAAACTCGAGTTCCTAAATGAGTCGTCAGTGTGCTACTGTTAACATGAAATTTGTGCAGTTGAAAAAGCAATATGAAACTCGATTTTCATAATATGAGTACCATATTGCTTTTTTTAGTACACAAATTTCAGGCCAATAATGTCACGTCGACAACTGACTATTTAAAACTCAATTTTATAAAACTCAAATACTAAAAAAAGTAATAAATTATTAAATATTTTTCTAATTGGTCACAAATTTGGCCAGTATTTGGGCTATTTTCACCCGTGGTGGAGGCATGGACTGAGAAGAGTACACAGACCGAGACTACAGACAAATCTAAAAAGTGGTCCTAGATATGAGTTTCTCTGAAACTAGTTTCCCTTTGTGGGTCCCAGCACATGGTTTTGGGTCCCAGCACATGGTTTTGCTAGAGAGTACACTGTATTTTTATTTTTATTTTTTTCTTTTTGTTTTCTTCTAGATTCGGCTAATTTGAGCCTCGGCCAAGTCATTAATAGAGAGGTCTTCATCCGGCTCGAATGTGGATCTTCTTGTTCTTGATAGAGAGGTCTTCATCGGCTTGAACTTGGATCTAATATATTTTTGTATCAATCCGTACCTTTCTTTTTTCTATTTTAACATATAAGTGGGTGTGTAAAATAAAATATAAATAAACAAAAAAAAGTAAGTTGTTAAGATCAACCTTCAAAACATCCTATAGGTCAAATTTACACTAAATTTCATTAAAATATCAAATTTTTTTCTTTATTCACACGTAACAATCATTATCAACTCTTTTAATTTATTCCCCAGATGAGTAAAAAAAAAAAGTTTAGCTTACTTCTAGTACTTTTTTAACTGGAATCTCTTTTTATTTTAATGAAAAATTGCTACATCACCCACTAACTAAAGAAAATGTGGAGATTAAACCCACTACCACTTACTATTGTATATTTAAAATAAAAGAAGATATCCAGTTAAAAAAAACACTAGAGGTAAGTTAAAAAAAAAAAGTTTGTGTGGTGTAGGAGGTAAGGGTTGGATTTCAAGTCCCTAAGAAAGAGTTTCACACACATATACACTTAAATTAGGTTAAAGTAAAATTTTTATATTGTATCTATAGGGATAAGGGCCCAAATTATATATTGGACCTTGGCCGAGAACGTGGAGTGATCCGAGGACGAATAAATTGTAATGAGTGGGTTAAACTCAGAGTTCCATGATTAGGTTACAAATGGGAAGATAGGCCGAGGAGGAATATTTCCTTGGATAAGCCAAGCATAGGTTAAATGTATATCATAATGTTCAAGGTAACCTTCCAAGAAATTTCGGTGATAGAGACGTTCATCATGAATGTACAAGAGGGATGGGAGCTCAGAAGTATTTAAGGGAAAGCTATTACCACTGCATTAAATGCTCTACATCTAACTCTTTGGCAGCATTAATGAGGAAGTGATCTCTGAACAGTGTTTTTTCAACCTTACAGCTACTCCCAAAGACTATAGGAGGGGGTGGATGGGACAAGGATCCACTTGAGCAATCTACTGTCTACGTGTAGGGGAAGGATGAGAAAGGAAGATGATATAAATTAGAGGGAAAACCCTGAGAGAAGGGGATCAGAAATTTGTAAGAGAACGCACTGTAACAGTTTAAACCAAATCTGTAATCATTTTCAATCAATATATACTAGAATATACCTCCTCGGATTGTGCCGATGACCAATTTACTTAGATAAATCCAGTCCATTTCTATCTGATTATCTTTTAAAATTCATTCTAACTGTTAAGTCATTCATTAGAGCCTAATTTTCCAACTCACTCTCTACAAATTCATTGTATTGGACTTATTGGGCTTGGATCCAATTATACCTTGGGCCAACGATCCAAAACACGTCCTCACAATTGGCGCCGTTTGTGAGGATAACTTGTGTGATAGTGAGTGCAACGATTAACTATGGTAGGATTAGGTCCCCATTAACAAGAGTCCACAGGGTCCTAACGACAAGATGATTTCCTTAATCTTGAACACAGGAGAAATCGAGAGGGTAGAAGCTACTCTCAAATTGGAACTCACGTCTCTCAAGAGCAGAATAATAGAGCCATGCAACTGGAGATAGACCATTTAAAGAAGAAGTTACGCCATGCACGGCGAAAGCAAACCCCCTCCAACTCTAACGTTTGTTTGTTTGTTTTCATTTATTTATTTATTATTATTTTTTTTTTTTTAATGATGGAGAGGATGCTAGTTATAGATGAAGGTCAAGAACCCTACCAAGTGAGTCTTTCTCATACGATGAGGAGCACCATCACAAATGTAGGTATAAGAGCCCGCCTTGCAAAGGCCTGGGAAATGACGCTATGAGCAAGGTGTTGAACCAGTTTTCCTAATTGCCTTTCACGTGCAAGATTGAAGGGGCAAGATTTCCTCGGCGATTCAATCAGCCAATGTTCACCATCTACAATGGTCGAATGGATCCTGTAGAGCATGTGAGCTATTTTAACCAGAGAATAGTTGTCCATTCCAAGAATGAGGCCTTGATGTGTAAGGTGTTCCTATCCAATCTGGGACCCGTGGTGATGAGATGGTTTGATGGCCTGGGGGAAGGTTCCATAAATTTCTTTAAAGGGCTCATACAAGCATTTGTCTCTCGTTTTATTACTTGTAACAGAGTTCATTGGCCCTTGGATTCCCTACTGTCCTTATACATGCGAGAGGGGGAGACCCCGAAAATATACTTGGATAGATACTGGGAGATATTCAATGAGATAGATGGTGACTTTGATTACGTGGTCATCAGTACTTTCAAGGTCAGCCTCCCAGCCGAGCACGATTTAAGGAAGTCTTTAACTAGAAAACCTGTCACCAGTGTGCACCAACTCATGGACAGAATTGATAAGTATAAGAGGATTGAGGAAGACTAGCAGCAGGGTAAAAGTAAGGCTAAGGTTATCGCTCAGAAGATGAGGAATTTCATATCAGACCAATACAATAACAACCGACCTCAGAGAGACTTTGCTGGGCAACCAGGGCCTGCCAATACTTAGGTGGTTAATGCGGTGTTCTGAGAACCGGTGCACCAGGTTCTGGAGAAGATCAAGAATGAGCCGTTCTTCAAATTGCCAAATAAGATGGCAGGAAATCCCATGAGGCGCAATCAAAGCCTTTATTGCCAGTACTACTAGGACCAGGGACATACTACAAAGGATTGTAGAAATTTATGGGATCATCTAGACCAGCTGGTCCGAGAAGGAAAATTGAAGCAACTTTTGCATCATTCAAGTGGTCTGCAGGGTCAAGCAAATTCAAAACTCCAGAGAGATGCTTCTTCAAGACCTCATTTGGGAACGATAAATGTCATCTTTGTTGCTCCAGGGAGGACCAGTTCTTGTCCCTCCAGAGTGATGTCTGTGGCTCGGCTGTTCACCGAGGATATTAATCCGAAGCCAAAAAGGGCTAGAGTGGATATCGAACCGACACTAAGTTTTTCAGACGATGATAAGATTAGAACCATACAGCCCCATGATGATGCTTTGGTAGTCACGCTCAGGATTGGGGGGTATGACGTGAAGAGGGTGATGGTGGACCAAGGCAGTGATGCTGAGATTATGTACCCCGACTTATACAAGGGATTAAAGTTGAGACCCGAGAACTTAACAACCTACGATTCTCCTTTGGTGAGTTTTAATGGGAAAGTTGTCATTCCAAAGGGTTAGATTAGACTACCCGTGTAGGCTGGTTTAGACGTGGTGGAAGTGGACTACATCATGGTAGACACTTATTCTCCCTACATGGCCATTGTGGCCAGGCTCTGGCTTTATGCCTTAGGAGTCGTCTCTTCTTTTCTGCACCAGAAGGTGAAATATTTGTCGAGGGGCCAAATTAAAGAGATTGTTAGGAGTTAGTTCATGGCTAGGCAATGCTTGATGGCTGCCATCTTGCATCAACTCGAAACTGAGTCATCAGCCTCTACTGAAAGAGGCTTATAGCAATCAAAAGCTCTAGTGTTGCCTGTCAACGAATCAGCCGAGGAGGCGAAATGTGAAGATTTAGAAACGGTTGTTGTTGGTGATGATTCGGAGAAGTTTCTTTTCAGATCGGAGCTTAGTTGCCTCCTTAAGAGGAGGAAGAGCTAATAGAGTTTCTTAGGAGAAATGTTGATGTGTTCGCATGGAACGCTTACGAAGCCCCAGGGGTGGATCCGAGCTTCATCTGCCATCATTTAAATGTCAACCCATCTGTCACCCCCAAAAAGTAACCACCTCGGCGCTCATCCAAAGATCATTCTGACGCTGTCAGAGACGAGGTGATGAAGCTTAAGTAGGCAAAGACTATCAAGGAGGTATTCTACTCTGAGTGGCTAGCCAATACTATGGTGGTGAAGAAGAAGAGTGAGAAGTGGTGAGTGTGTGTGGATTTCACAAATCTAAATAAGGCTTGCCTAAAAAATCCTTTCCCTATGTCTAGGATAGACCAACTAGTTGATGCAACTGTAGGCCATCCTCGGATGAGCTTCTTAGATGTCTTTTAGGGACACCACCAAATACCACTAGCCTTAGGTGATTAGAAAAAGAAAGCTTTTGTCACTCCCACTGGAAATTACTACTATAAAATGATGTCCTTTGGTTTGAAAAATGCAGGGTCTATCTATTAAATGATGATGACTAGGATGTTTGAACCACAGTTGGGTAAGAGTATTGAGATTTGTATAAATGATATGGTGGTGAAGAGTAAGGTGGTGTCCGAGCATATGGGAGACCTCGGGAACATTTTTGAAATTCTGAGGAAATACAAGTTGCACCTTAATGCTTCCAAATGCTATATGATAACTCACCTGGGAATTGAGGTTAACCTCGATCAGATTAAGGCAATTAACATTTTATAACCACCTCGGAATCCCAAGGAAGTCCAGAAGCTAACTAGAATGACTGCTACCTTGAACCGGTTTATCTCTCGGTCAGCGGATAGATGCAAACCCTTCTTCCTATTGATGAATAAATGGAAGGGATTTAAGTGGACCGAGGAGTGTGCTTTGGCCTTCCAGCGGCTCTCTCTCGGCCACCTATCATGTCCAATCCTGAGATAGATGAGGTCCTATTTGCTTATATTGTTATGGCCCCTCATGTTGGTACGAGTTGATAGTAGCATACAAATGCCAGTTTATTATATGAGCAAGTCATTACATGAGGCCAAGGTCTGTTATCTACCCCTAGAAAAGGCCATTTTGGCGGTGGTACATGCTACACATAAACTCCCCAATTACTTCTAGGCACACACAGTTGTTGTCCTAACTCAACTTCCGTTTAGAGTTCTACTCCGAAGTGCTGACTACACAGGGAGAATTGCCAAGTGAAGTACGATCCTAGGGGTTTTTGATATCAAATGCATGCCTCGTACCTCTATTAAGGGTTAGGTCCTCATAGACTTGGTGGCCGAGTTCGCTAAATCCCTATTTGAGAAGGAGGTAGAAACACAATACATGGATGGAAAATCAGTTGGCACAATCACCCTGCAAGAACCTTTATTCTGGAAAGTATATGTTGACGACGTAGCGAATCAAAGTGGATCCAGAGTGGGGCTAGTTCTGGTCTCTCCTGAGAAAATCACCATTGAGAAATCATTAAGGTTGGGCTTCTCGGCCACAAACAACGATGTTGAATATGAGGCTTTACTGGTGGGAATGGTCATGGTTCAAAGAATGGGCGGAAAGACAGTGGAGATGTTTTCGGACTCAAGGTTAGTCGTAGGCCAGGTGAAGGGAGAGTTAGAAGCAAGAGATATGAGAATGCAAGGGTATGATGCCAATGTGAAGTTGAAACCATTAGCACCTGGTGACTTGGTGTTAAGGAAAGTTCTGGGTACTACAAAGAATTTAGCATGGGGAAAGTTGGGGTCCAATTGGGAGGGGTCATATCGCATCATCTCAGTAGCTGGCATAGGAGTGTATTTCTTTGAAAACCTAGATGAAAATGTAATACCACACCCTTAAAATGTAAACAGCCTGAAGAGGTATTATTATTAATAAAAGTATCATTTGTCATATTCTTGTTTATTATGTAATGCATTACACTTCCCAATATTATCTTTCTAAGTGTTAAACAGAACCTTAGTCATGCTTGACTCCTCGGTCCACATGTTTTGGGTAAATTAACACTCAATGATGTATTTCTAAGTATTAAACAGAACTTTAGTCATGTCTGGCTCCCCAGATCACATGTTTTAGGTAAATTAATACTTAATGACATCTTTCTAAGTGTTAAACATAACCTTATTCATGTCTGGCTCCTTGAACCACATACTTTGGGTAAATTAACATTCAATAACATCTTTTTAAGTGTTAAACAGAATCTTAGTCATGCCTGGCTCCTTGAACCATATGCTTTGGGTAAATTAACACATAATGACATCTTTCTAAGTATTAAACAGAACCTTAGTCATGCATGGCTCTCCAGACCACACATGCTTTGGGTAAATTAATGCTTTGGGTAAATTAATACTTAATGACATCTTTCTAAGTGTTAAACAGAACCTTAGTCATGTCTGGCTCCTCGAATCACATGCTTTGGGTAAATTAACACTCAATGACATATTTCTAAGTATTAAACAAAACCTTAGTCATGCCTAGCTCCCCAAACCACATGTTTTGGGTAAATTAATATTTAATGACATTTTTCTAAATGTTAAATAGAACCTTAGTCATGCCTGGCTCCTTGGATCACATGCTCTGAGTAAATTAACACTCAATGACATCTTTCTAAGTATCAAACAGAACCTTATTCATGCCTGGCTCCCTAGACCACATGCTTTGGGTAAATTAATATTTAATGACATTTTTCTAAGTGTTAAACCGAACCTTAGCCATGTCTGACTCTTCAGACCACATGCTTTGGGTAAGTTAACACACAATGATATCTTTCTAAGTATTAAACAGAACTTTAGTCATGCCTGGCTCCCCAGAACACATGCTTTGGATAAGTTAATACTTAATGACATCTATTCATTTTTCCTAAGTGTCAAAGCATATCTCAGGTTACACTCAACTTCTCGGATCAGTGGCTTTGAGTAAGTTAATGTTCTTGGATATTTACATAAGTGTTGAGCAGAACAAGGGTTGTCTGCTCTATTTATTTTTTGCAAGATATATTATTCATCTCCATAAGATTCAGCCTTCCTTACAGAAGGCCCAATTCTCAGTACAAGTATGCGATAATTCGCTTTATTGCTGGCACTTGTTTAATTTATTTGAATTAGCTGTAATACATTACTATTAGTTTTTGTTCCACTATTGTTAGTAATCTTATCAATCCCAAATCTCATCAAGGGGCAAAATGGTAACAACACAAATAAGAAAATAAAGGTTGCAAGGAAAGGAAAGATTCATGAAATAAAAGGTAAAATCTTTTCATTGATCAAAAGGAGAGTATGTTACAAACTGATGAAACACCACCACCACAACAACAACAACAACAAAAAAGAGAGAGAAAGAGAGAAATACAGAAAAGTCCTATAACTATACCTTTGTTTTGTGAGAGTCCTCGACTTCAGGAGGGGGTGGATGGGACAAAGATCCACTTGAGCAATCTACTATCCACGTGTAAGGGAAGGATGAGAAGGAAAGATGATATAAATTAGAGGGAGAACCTTAAGAGAAGGGGATAAGAAATTTGTAAGAGAAAGTACTGTAGCAACTTAAACCATATCTGTAGAATATACCTCCTTGGATTGTGCCGAAGACAAATTTACTTAGATAAATCCAGTCCATTTCTATCTGATTATCTTTTAAAATTCATTTTAACTGTTAAGTTATTCATTAGAGCCTAATTCTCCAACCCACTCTCTACAAATTTATTGTATTGGACTTATTAGGCTTGGATCCAATCATACCTTGGGCCAAGGATCCAAAACGCATCCTTACAGTATCAAAAATAAATAAATATATAAATAAATAAAATTATATACAAAATGGATTGTGTTAATGGGTACCCTTAGGGTAATAGTTAATAAATTATTTTTAGAAAATTTTAACATCACTTTTATGAGAAACATAAAAAACTGTCAAAACAATTAATTGCTTTTTTCTTTATCTTATAAAAAGTTTCAAAAATAGCTCACTAATGTGGGTCATTTTTAGGCAAAAAAATGTAAATTTTATACTTTTTTTTTTCTTTTATACACCCACTAATGTGAGAACTATATATATATATATATATATATATATTTCTATAATACACCTACTTATGTGAGTGCTCTTATGCTCTTCACAAGAAATATTATATATATTTTTTATAATTTAATAATTGGAGATTCAATTTCTGTACATTTTCGATGTAACTATCAATGAGCATAGAGGTGTGTTTGGATACCGCTTATTTTGTTGAAACTGAAAAATTATTACTGAAAATACTGTAGATAAAAGTAAAAATTAATTGAAATAGTATAATGAGGCTCATGAATAGTGCCAAAAAGTGCAGTAGAGCCCATAAATAGTAGCAAAAATAAGTTGAATAATGAAATAATTTTAATTTTTAATCATAACTTATTACTCCCTTAGTCCTAATTTGTTTATCCTGTTTGAAAAGTCAAATTTTTTAAGGGAACATCATTTATTATCTTATCAGTCTTATAAAAATATATAAGTTTACAAAACTACTCTTAAATAAATCTATCAGTTTTTTTTAATAAAAAAAAATAGTTATTCTTAATGAGACAACTAAAAAGGTGCCCCAATTAGATTGATTTTTTAAATATTTGTTAATTTTCTTTTCAAATAATTTTTAAAATAAAGTAGAAGTATAATAGGAACATTAATAAACTAATAACTTTTATTTTTAAAAATAAGATAATATTTTAAGATATTCTAAAATAGAATAAAGGACAAACAAACTGAAAATACAAACAAAACAGTTTAATTTTTCTTATTCAGCAGCTGGCTTGATTATGAATCTACGGAGTGGCTGTGGGTGAGTGAAGCTAGCCACGTGGGAAGGTTTAGATTAAGGCTGCGTTTGGTTCGTGTAAAAGTATTTCCGGAAAATAGATATTTTCCGGAAATGCTATTTTCCGGAAAAGAAAATATTTTCATGTGTTTGGTTGCATTTCAAAAAAAATTTCGGAAAATATTTTCTGATGTTTGGTTGTGTTCTTGAAAATACCATAGAAAATACATTTTCTACTTGTTCCTCACATTTTCTCACATTTTCTCGGTTACCAAACGAATACATTCCTCAAATCACAAACAAAGCCCAGAAAAAAATCATCAAATCCGAACAAACGAAGGCGAGATCGCGATTGCGATCTCGATCGGCACGATTGCAATCACGATCGGAGCTTTGCGCGATCACGATCGAAGCTTCGCACGATCGCGATCGCGATCGCGATCGACGCTTCTCACGATCGTGCGATGCGTCGATCGCGATCACGATCGACGTCGATCGGCGCGGTGTCTGGATCGGTCTCTCTTTCTCTCTCGCTGCGAACGATCGCGCGAAGCGTCGATCGCGATCGCGATCGACGCCAATCGGCGCGGTGTCTGGATCGGTCTCTGATCGCGATCGACGCCGATTGGCGCGGTGTCTGGATCG
This sequence comes from Quercus lobata, assembly GCF_001633185.2. Lineage (NCBI taxonomy): Eukaryota > Viridiplantae > Streptophyta > Magnoliopsida > Fagales > Fagaceae > Quercus > Quercus lobata. The sequence continues at coordinate 64,075,656 of NC_044911.1, read as the reverse complement.
GTCTCTCTCTCTCTCACTGCGTTTGGTCTTGTGTTTCAGGTGTTTTGGCTGAGTGTGTTGCTCTCACAGCTACGGAAATCGTTTGAAGGTAAAACAAGTATGTAAAATGATTTTCGGGTCAACAAGTGTAAATTTTGGTCAAACAGAAATGATTTTCCGGAAAATCTATTTTCCGTAGCTGCCAAACGCGTGGATTTTACGGAAAATAATTTCCGGAAATGATTTTCAGTCAATTCAAACACAACCTAAAAGTAGTAAAACGGCATAGCAAGAGTCAAGACCATGTGTATTCATGCACAATTGGTTCTCATCCATGACCATGACAGCCAAGGTCACACGTCATTGTTCTTATCCTGAACTCATGAATTGAAAAAAAATTAAAGTCGCCTGCTGTGGACTGTACAGGGGACGGTAGGCACCATGCGATGCAATAATTTAAGAGACCCCTAAAAAGCATGTATATTTATTTATGCTAATATATATATATATATATATATAGCATGTATATTTATTTATGCTAATATATATATATATGTATATATATTTTTTTTTTTGGTTAAATTTATGCTAATATATATAGGATTTTATTAATATGTGCCTTAAGAACACACAATAGTAAATTAATTTTTTTTTTTTAAATTATCAGAAATTGAAAAAGTTTAGACAACTTTTTTAATTCTCAATAAAAAAATTTCAAAAATAGATTTATTAATGTGTGCCCTAAGGGCACATATTGACCGGACCCATATATATATTTATTTGTTTGTTTTTTTTGAGAAGGCATTAATGGATTTTTTATTTATTATTTATTTTTATCTAACCTACCTAGCCGATGAATCTAACCCAATTCAAAGATTTGAGTTTTATTTATTTATTTATTTATTATTTTCATGAATAGATGGGTTATGTTTGTTTCTTTTTTTCTTTTTAGTTTGGATTTGAGTTGACAATATTGTTATCCCAATAACTTGACTCAACCCATATTATTAATCGTTTAAAAAATATATGCATTTTAATTTTTAGTTTAATTTATTTTGATACCTTCATATTTAATTATACTAAAATTAAAATATTAGACTCAATTGTTTAAATTGTAATAATTTTTTAAATAATAGGCTTAAATGGTTGAAAGAAAGCCTAATTTTTCAAACAAGTTATGTTGGGTGGGGATAGCTTTTAGATTAGTGTTTAGTTGGTGATTTCTTAACCCGAGGAAGTCGTATTAAGTTGGAAGACACCCCCCAAACCCAACCAACCATGCACTAATTTTGCTAATAGAAGTTTGAATTCCTTTTCTTTTTCAACATATTGTTGTCTTAGCCGGATCCCTTTTTTGTTAGTTGTTTTACCTATTATTTAAAACTAGTAGCAGGTCCATGCGATGCGTAAGAATAAATAATTATTTTATATTGTAATATAATGTATAATTTTTTCTCTAAATTTTTTGAAGATAATTTGTTCTTCTTAAAAATTAAACTTTTTCTATTCGGTCCAATTCGACCCACTTAGTCAATTTTGGTCCCCCTCAAGTCCATTTTAGACTAATTGAATCTTTAATTAATTCTTTTTGTAGGTTTTCTTTTCAAGTTTAGCTCAAAAATTCTTTTTTTTTCTTCATTTTTAGGTTGAAAAGTATGAAATTTTATTATATTTGGGCTAAAATCTTTAGTTTTGAGTTAAAAAAATACAAAGAAAATACTAAAATAAAAATTATAAATTAGAAATATGAGCCCTAAAAATGCAATAAAAATTATAAATATTCAAAAGTCATATTCGGTCCACTTTGGTCCTATCCATTTTGTCTTTGATCCAATTTGATCATATTTGGTCCTATTTAGTCCATTTTATCCACTAAAGTTCAATTCAGTCCAATTCAACCTTATTAAATCCACTTTAGTCCAATTCGGTCCATTCAGTCCACATTTACTCTATTCGGTTCACATTGGTCCTATTCTGTCCACTTCGGTTCATTTTGGTCTGATCCAGTCCATTTAGTCTATTTTGGCCCTATTCGGTCCACATTGGTCCTATTCAGTCCATCATGTCCACTTTGACCCCCTTCAATCTTACCCAGGCCACTCCGTCCATTTTAGTCCTATTTGGTCCTTTTGTCCACTTTGGTTCTACTCAGTCCATTCTGTTCACTTCGGTCCTATTCAGTCCACATTGCTCCAATTCAATCCACTTCGGTCCCATTCAGTCCAATTCGTCCACTTCAGTCCTATTCTATCCCTTCATTCTTATTCAGTCCTATTTGGTCCACCCAGGGACGAAGCTAGGAGTTTGATTGAGGAGGGATTGGAGTATTAAAAAAAATCCTACTTAACATCAACTTTTTCAAATTTTGCTTAAGAATTTTTGGAAATTAGGATATCAACATTTTATGGAATTGAAATATCAACCATTTTTGGAATTGAGATCAAGATTTTGAATTCCATTTTGGATTACCTATTGGAATGAAATATTTTGGTATTGGCGTGTATCGATAAACTGTTTCGCAATTAACATTGAATATATATATTGACAAACACACACCCACACGACACACACCATTATTAAACTAAATGAAAGAATAATTTATAATGGATTTAATATATTGTTTTACGAAAATCAAATAAAATGATTAGATTGTTATTAAAAAATAAAGCAATTATGGCATTTTTGTAAATAAATAAACATGTGGGGTATTTTGTAAACTATGACTAAATCACTTTCTATTCCAAATCTCACCCATCTGTGTTTTTACTCTTTATCTCACTTCTGGCCTTCAAAGTTTAAACAGGTGTTACTTTTCCCATCTCTGCTTGCCCTTCTTCATCAACGTGCCTCTAAATCTGGCTTCTAATAATTTTCTTCTTCACTTTTTTTTTTTCAACGTGTCTCTTTTATGTTTTGTTACATCATGTTCTTCATTTTGTTCTCACTTCTCACATTCCTTTCTCTCACTGTGCCTCATGATTACTTTAGTCAGATTCAGTTTCATTATATTTTAATTTTCTCCTCAGTTTTAAACGGAGATGAAGAGCAGATTGGGTAGTGGTTCACAGAGTGGCCATAAATTTATTTTGGTCTGGAATGCCAAGAGTGAGCTGATAATAAGCAAGAGACCAATGATGACCAAGTTTAATTTTTTTGGGCTAATTGAACATTAAATATACCTATAGAAAATTTAGCTCCGTCCCTAGGTCCACCTAGCTTGTTCCTATTTGGTCATATTCTGTCCATTTGGTTCAATTCAGTCCATTCAAATCACTTCGGTTCATTTTGCTTCATTTCAATCTATTTTTGAGCACTTACATAATGGGAAAAGACATGTTTAGGTTGAAAGCACTTAATCTAAATCCATATATATATATATATATATATATCTCAAACTCATAATATCTAAAATCTTAAGCATATCATTTATTATTACTATGCTTTTGTTGAACCACATTAATATAGCATTTCAGTCTACTTCAGTACTGCTAAGTTTAAGTCAAAGTCTTTCTAAATATAAAGGCTATGTGTTAGGTTCTAAAGTCTTAGGATTTTATGTATTTAGAACTCTAATTTGTATTATTGGTAAACCATGATCAAAACAATGTTTTAGAAGTGTTTTTAGTCTAGCTCAAAGTTGTGATTTTATGTAAAGTTGGAATCGAGTTAAAGCAGGAAGCATTGTGCCTTTCGGCCTGGCTCGATCGATCGAAAGACAGGCTCGATCGATCGAAGCTCGAGCAGAATGTTTTTCTGCAGATTCGTCTAACTCAGCCCTAAGTGTTTTAAAACGGTTTTAGGGTTTCTTATTTGTCCTAAGTATAAAAGGCAAACCCTAGCCACATTTTAGTGTTGTTTATAATTGCGGTTTGTGTAAATCTCTTGTGAGATCTAGAGGAGTTTTCATTTACACAAAATTAGGGTTTTCAAGGAGAAGATTTATCTACGCCTTGATGATCAATTCAGTTGCTGCCATTGAAGCTTAAAGAAAACACAAGCGGGTGTGCTTGTATCTGGTGGTGAATCCAAGAAAGAAGGAGTCCGTGGATTCGGAGCTTGTATGTGGTCGTGTCAGTAAGTTCTATTGGTTGGTAGCAATAAGAAGTCGAGTGTGGGGGCTTGTAAGTCTTATTGTATGAACTTCGATTCTTTCAAGATAGTGGATTCAAGTTTACCTTGAGAATAGCTAGGTCAAATCCTCCCCAGGTTTTTACCGGTTTGGTTTCCTGGGTGATCATATCTTGTGTTATTTATTTTCTGCTACTTTGCATGATTTGATCTTTTTTATTGTGATAACCTAGACTTGTTTAATTGGACTAAGTAACAACTTGGCTAATTACCTAGGTTTAATCAATTGTTTAAGGGGTCTAAAAACTATCACTATGAATATACAAATGTAATCTTTAGGCCAGTTATTCATTTGTTTTAACATCATTACTTTTAAATGAATTGCATAAGTGGTGTGATGTCGCAGACAACCAAAAATAAAACCTATACTCCTAAAAATATATGTAGTAGTGCGAGTAAGGATCGTTCCCACTGAGAGTATCTAGCCTAGTTTTATGCTACGTAAACAAGGAGGGGGGTGGAGTATAATGAAAACAATTTTAAGGAAAAAAAAACAACTAAGGAACAATTCAAATTAAAGTATCAAAATTAATCAAAAGAACAAACCTTGGTCTAAGTCAACATCCACCATCGAAATTTTACAACTGATCATCGATGCAAGTATATATCAATTCACACTTTGAATATTCACCATCGAAACAATTTTTCTATCTCTCCTTAGTCGTAGTTAATTAGAAAACAAGCGATCTAATAAACCCCAACTACTAAACAACCCAAGACAAACGCTAAAGGTTTAATCTAGTAGCAACCTTAAGTATTAGAGAGATCGATGAAACTAAACAACACAAATACAAGTGATTGCATTTAATTTAGTCGAGCATTCTTCCTAAGATCTAATAATTTCTGATGCAGCAAATTATTAAATCTTGGTTGTTTCACAAGTTAGAGAGATCAAACAATTATGGATTTGATATCTAACCTAGTAGTAGATTGCAACGAACAATAAACTAGTAGGCCTCCTAGTAATTAAACGAGACAATTATGAAAATAGGCACAAAAGAACATCCGATATTCAAAGCATAAATTGAACAATAAAAACAAATTAGATCTCACAGTTTTATTGATTCCCAGGCTTTAATTTCCTTCGACCAAGTATAAAAGTTTAGCCAAGTAGGGCCATGATGAAAACTCAAGGGAAAAAAATCAGAGAAAAGGGGAGAGAAAGGCGTGTGTCCAATTCTGATTTCTCCTCCCCCTTTTACACGTTAATTCCCCCTTTCCCAAGCCTACAAAATCTCCTAAAAATATTCTCAATAATAATATCCAAATCTAACTAATTAAGGAAAAATATTAAAAATAAAACAAAGTTCTAGTATAACTAAGAAAGTGGTATTTTTCAGCTAGAAATTTCGTGCACCAGATCTGGAAGCTTCTGAAAATAAACCCCATCAGATCTGCGTATTAGAATTGCAAGCAAAGGAACATTCCAGAACGTCAGCAGTGTAGGTGCAGCAACTTCAAGCCCAATTTCGACCTTGATGCAGCCCGTATCTGATGCAGATTGGTTAAGGAAGAATAAAATATTTTAATATTTTATGTTGTTTTCTTTTTTCTAGTTGAATTAGGATTTTAATTGTTTTTTCTTTTCCTAGTTAAATTGTTTTTCCTTTCTTAAGTAGAAGTAGGTTTATTATTTCTTTTCCTAAAAGGAGTAGAAGAAATTATATTCTTATAAATACTAAGGGATTGATTATGGATGTTATGCGTTGATTAATAAAAGTTTGTTAAAGATGTTTTCTCTATTATTTTGCCTACTAGCCTAGTGTTCTTGTGGAACTTAGGTTTTGTGGAAGAGTTGTAGTAATTGTGTGTTACAAATTCTGCTTCTACACGCCTACGCTGCATCAGTTTGTATCAGAGTCAGGCTAGGTTCCTACTATGGTGCAAAGAGGAGTACGTGGGGGAAAACCTATTGCCATAGATGACGTGTATGGATGCGATAAGGTTGCACGCGATGCGCAATTAGAGGCATTCTTTCAACGAATAGAGAAGTGGTTTGATGCGCTTTCAAAGCAACTCACCGTCTTAGCCGTTGGAAGTCAACCTTAAAACTACCATCCAAATCCATGTTTTGTGGAGGAGGAGGAAGATCTTGATATCGAGCAGGAGGGCTATGATATCAAAGAGGATGATGAATATATTGAAAGAGTTTGTCTAGTAGATTGGGATTCTCCACCAATTTATGATGACTATCCTGAAGATTTTAGTCAAGGAGAAAAGATTGAGTTTGATAAAAATAAAGTCATATACATATGAGATGAGCCCGTAACTCACATTGTTGATGAGACTTTCGACATTCAAAAACAAAAGGTTATTGATCCCTTCTGGGAGGATTTTACTGAACAAGAATTGATAGAGGTCAACAAAAGGCGTGAACGAATGATTTTAAGTACTCTTTGTCGAGGAGGAAGTATGAAGTTTTTGGATGTGTGCATGGATTCTTTTTTAGTACTTGCTTCATATATCCCGCCGTGGTAAAAGAAGTCAAGAATAAAAATCCGTACATCAAGATTTATTATGAGTGAGAAAAGATTGATAAATAGCATACTGATTCATCTTGTCTTGCACAAAAGAATAGGTTGGAGAGGATTATTCGGGGTTCCAATTGATTGTGGAAGATTGCCACAAAACTCGAGGACTAGTTTTCCCCAACCTCGAGAGAATGATGCAGATTGGTTAAGGAAGAATAAAATATTTTAATATTTTATGTTGTTTTCTTTTTTCTAGTTGAATTAGGATTTTAATTTTTTTTTTTCTTTTCCTAGTTAAATTGTTTTTCCTTTCTCAAGTAGAAGTAGATTTATTATTTCTTTTCCTAAAAGGAGTAGGAGAAATTCTATTCTTATAAATACTCTTTATAGAGGGGTTGATTATGGATGCTATGCGTTGATTAATAAAAGTTTGTTAGAAATGTTTTGTCTATTATTTTGCCTACTAGCCTAGTGTTTTTGTGGAACTTAGGTTTCGTGGAAAAGTTGTAGTAATTGTGTGTTACAGATTCTGCTTCTACATGCCTATGCTACATCAGTATCTCTCAAAACTCAAAACATGAAAGTTGTAGATCTTTGTCTTGTCATTCCATAGCATCTTGCATCATCTCAATCGGAGCTTGGATGAGAGAGTTATGCCCAGATTACGAAACGATGTCAAAACTATCTAGAATCGCCCAATTAACTACATTTTGCACTTAATGCCTCCATTTGCATCCTAAATCAAAATATAAGAATAATGAGTACATTTAGGCACCAAATAAATATAAAAGACTAAACATTAATGGAGAAAAATATGACATTTTGCATTCTTATCAATAAGGTTGATTATACATTTAAGCAAAAAAAATAAATATATACATATATGTATGTATTTATAATTTTTATTTAAATAAATTATTCATTCTCTTAAAAGAGATTATTATGATAATTAAAACTCATATCAAACTTATACTGAATATATATAATTTATTCTCTAAATTTTATTGGAGAGAGAGACAACATGTGATGGGGAATTAAAAAATGCAACACCAAAATGTATGAACCCAAAATAGAGTTTTAAAAATCACAATGATCCATCAATATAAAGTAAAGTAGCAAGAAAGAATAAAAAAAATCAAGAGAAAGAGAATAACCACTTTTTCAAGAGAAAATGTGAAAGAGAATAATAAAAAATTTATATAAAATAATATGAGAAGAAAAAAAAACTAAAAATAAAAAATATAGTAATAAATACCAAATTATCCAAGTCATGTTATGTAATACTAGTTAGGGCAGCACATGCAAGGCACGTGCTTGCTGTGTGTTAGATTCTAAAGACTTAGGATTTTATGTATTTAGAACTCTAATGTGTATTGTTGGCAAACCATGATCAAAACAATATGTTTAGTCGTGTTTAAACTTGCTCAAAGTTGGTTCATTTATGTAAAGTTGGAATAAGCTGATGCAGGAATCATTTATGCTTCTCAGCCTAGTTCGATCGATCGAAGCTTAGGCTCGATCAATCGAAAATCAGGTCAAATGCGTTTTCTGCAGAATTCCAACTCAGCCCTAGTTTTGTTTTAAAACGTTTAGAGTTTTCTAATTTGCCCTAGGTATATATGGCAAACCCTAACCATATTTTAGTGTTGCTCATATTGTTGTTTGTGTAAATCTCTTGTGAAATCTGTGAGGAGCTTTCCTTTATACAAGCTTAGGGTTATCAAGAGGAGATTCGTTCAAGAACTTGATGATCACTCAGTTGCTGCCATAAGAACTTAAAGAAACACAAGCGGGTGTGCTTGTACTTGCTGGTGAATCCAAGAAAGAAGGAGTCCGCGGTTTCGGAGCTTGCACGTGGTCGTGTCAGTAAATTTCTACTGGTGGGCAGCAATAGGATGTTGGTGGTCTAAGTCCTGTTGAACAACTTCGATTCTTTTATAGTGGATTCAAGTTTATCTTGAGGATAGTTAGGTTAAATTTTCCCCAAGTTTTTTACCGGTTTGGTTTTCTTGGGTTATCATATCGTTGCGTTTTTTATTTTCTGCTGCTATACATTGATATGATATATTTGTGTTAACCTAGTTTTGTTAATTTGACTAAGTAATCACTTGGCTAATTACCTAGGTTATTTTGATTGTGGTTTTAAGGGGTCTAAAAACTATCAAGTGGTATCAGAGCGGGTAGCTCTTTTGTTTTAGATCTTTTGATTTCAAAGCTGATCCTTGACCCCGGTTGTCATGGATAATTTGAAGTGTCTTTCTGATCATGTTTCTGCTCATGCTTCTGTTGATTTTATTGATGCCTGTGAAACTCTTCGTAAGGAATTATTGAAATCTATGAAAATTGCTAAGAAATTCAAGGAAGAGTTAAAATTGGCTAATCTTGAAAAAGAGGAATTGGTTGTTAGATTAGATGAATCTAATAAAAAGAATGAATTTTTGAGAAATCAAATTTCCTCTCAAGATGAGAAGATGAAAAGCTTAGAATAAGAGTTAGTTGAATCTACAGCTAAAATTGAAAATTTGACTAGTATCAAGCCTGCTGTTGATAACAGAAGTGTTTCTGTTTCTCTTAAGCCTAAAACTGAGAAAGTTTATATCCCTCCTTTTAAGAGGAATAGTAAAGAAAAGACTTATTTTGCTAGGTTAGACAAAGGTAAAAGTTCTGATGTAGACGCTAAAGTTTCTAAACCTAAGTCTAAACCTACTGTTAGAGAGCATAATAAATCTGTATTTGTGCCTACTTGTCACTTTTGTGGTGTTATTGGTCATATTAGACCAAATTGTTCTTTGTTGAGGCAAAAACCAAAATCTGAAACTAGAATTGTTGTTAGAAATACTGATGTTACTAAAATTGTTCCTGTTTGTCACTTTTGTGGTGTCTTCGGTCACATTCGTCCTAATTATCATAAATTGAAATTTAAGCATTCTGTGTTTCAATCTAGGATATGTGATGATATTTCTCCTGCCATAAGTCTATATAAATTGTTTCATATTTTTTTGAAAAATTTGAGTTTGTTGGCTTGTGAAAAGAATTTTGCAGGATTTTAGTCTTTCTCAAAAGATTGGTGTAACCTCTCAAATACACTCTGCTTCTCATGGATTTTCACCTACAAAGCCGAAGACTCGTGCTATATGGGTGAGAAAAAAATTCTCTAAGGTGAGTGTTGCTGATTTGTCCCTAATTTAATTCTTTCAATTGTTTGTGGACATGTCTTGTTTCTATTTTTGGTTTTTTTTTTTTTTGAATGTTTTTTTATTTAATAAAAAAAATCCAAAAACATTGAAAATTTTTCAAAAAAACAAAAATATTTTATTTTGAGTCTTGTTTTATTTTTCTTGAAGATTACATGAATTATGATATCTCTCTTGATTTAGAACATGTTTGACATTGTGGAGAAACTTGAATAGTATGTGTTATATAAGTGCTAAGCTATTTATAATTTTGTATGAGTATGTACTAGTTTATACATGTACTCATGGGTTAATTAAGAAATTGATATTTCTTGTTTGTGTACCCTCTATAACTTAGTTAAGCACTGTCATGCATTGCATTTGCATTTTTCATTTAGCATAATGCGTGCTCTTTGTTTTTGGTCATAAATTTTTTAAAAACCAAAAAGATTTTTGTGTTTTGTATTTCACATCTTGGATTTATAATCAAGGATTGGCCTTTTTTTTTTATATAACAAGTTTATGTACCTTGGTTAGCTTTAATGAGCTTACTTATTACACTTTACTAGTTGAAGTTTTGTAGTGCATGTTGTGTGGGAAAGATATTTATAGTTTTGATCACTTTGTCTTGATCTTAAAGTCACATGTCTTTGACTGTCAGACTTGAACATTTAGAGAAAGGCATAAATAACCATCTCACCACTGTTCACTAGCCAATCATGAACACCTTAGTGCATATCGTAAGATTTTGTACTCGAGAAAATGTAGCACATGCACAAAAAGAACATAAGGTGTAACCTCGGTTTAAATGCTAAAATTGCTGTGTACATTATTGAACTTAATGTTAAATCAATCAAATAAAATTTGTGTGTACATTATCCCGGCTATTTTAATAAGTTTCTGAATAATTAAAATTTGTGTGTACAATATGAGGTAAAATCAAGAAACTTACATGATTGCAAGCTTATGATCTAGGAGATGTGGGAGTTATATGATGTAACTCTTTGGTGAATTGTCTCTTTCAAATCCTTGTGATGAATTTTGTAGACTTTGTGTTTAATTACTATACATATATCACCTCACATGTAACTCAAGCTTTTGCTAGTTGCACACACTACACAAGTTACTCTTTGCTAAATATTGTACATGTTATTGTGTGTGTCTTTGATCTGACCAACCAAGTTTGCAAATACTTTGAGTTTTGTACAAAACTGATTTGATGCTTGAAAATTTATGGAGAATGTAAGAAATTTTAACTTTGGGAAAATTGGGCTTAAATCCTTGTTTTTGAAAATCATATCATCACATACTCATGCATTTTGTTCATCAATTTCAATGCTTTAAGATGTTTCTAATTTTTTTTTAAAAAACTGTGTTTTTCCTCAAAATTTTTGTGAGCCTCTGTCTGTTTCGATTGATCCAATCTGTTTTTCGATCAATCGAAATTGTTGTAATATTGTTTAAGGAAGCCTCTATCTATTTTGATTGATCCAATCTGTTTTTCAATCAATCGAAATTGTTTTGAAATTGTTTTAAAATTTTTAACGAGCCTCTGTCTGTTTCGATTAATCAAAATTGATTTTTGATCAATCGAAACTCGAGAATCAAGTTTTAAAAAAATCAAATTTGACTTGTTCAAACCAACTTTTTCAAAACTTTTCAAAACTTTTTCTCTCTCTCCGACTCGGCAAGGCTCCACAATGATTTTTTTGTCGTTTTCCTCTAAATTTCTTGCAAGGTTTCTCTTTCCATAAGCTGGTATGTCCATATTACCCTTCCTTTTACATTGTTTTTCATGCTTTCATGCATTATTTCATGGTTTTTGGGTAAATTTTCGGACTATGAATAATTTGGGATTTTTGATTAATCAAGCCTTATTTTATGAATTTGATCAATGGGTTTTGTTGCTATATTAATATATTCATGATCTACAATGGTTAATTTGATCAATTTGGGGATTTGTGAAAAATTAAAAATTCTAGGGCTTGTATTGAACCCGAATTGGGGATTTTGTTCAAATTGGTTTCAATTGATGAAATTGGCTTGTTGAATTGATGTAATTGATCATTATTTTATGTAATCTATCTTATGTAATGATCAATTGGTCAATTTTTTACAAATTGAACAAGTGGTTTTTCAAATTTTTGGGGTTTTTTGTTAAAAACTCTATGCTCAAGCCAATTTTGTGAACTTGAACTTAATTTCACTGCATTAGGGCATGCATCATGACATTTAAACTGTTCATGCATCATATAGATTTTTGTTCTATATTTCTTTTGTGCTAACTTGCAGTCTGTCCTTGGTTTTTGTTTTTTTTTTTTTGCTTTTTGTCTTTGTCCTTATCCTAGCACCATGCCTAGGAAGACTAGATCCCATAGGACCCCCTCCACTTCCTCTGAGTCTCCCTCTAGGAGTGAGGTGTTTAAGAATGACAAAAGCAGAGAGGTTTTTGAGAAGCTGAACTGTAAGCGTAAGATTTGGGCTGAACGTTCTGTAGTATTAGATAAGGTTGATTCGGCCATTAGGGCAAACCTTAAGAATAGAGGTTGGTTGTCCCTATTAGAGATAGATCATCCACCCCCGACCACCCTGATTAGAGAGTTCTTCTCGAATCTCTCTTGCCACGTCTATGATTCCAACACCCTTGTTAGGAGTTAGATATGAGGTGTTGAGTTCATCATTACTCCTCGGGTAGTGGCTGATGCTCTTGGGGTTCCGGTCGTTAGGTAGCCTGTCTATCCTTATGAGGAGTCTCCACCCTTAGATGACGTCATATCATACATCTCTGGGTCTTCTATCTAGTGGGGTTCTGATCCTCGGATCACGTCTGCTGAGCTTACTAAGACTGCCTATTTTTTCTTTAGGATAGCGTGTCATTCTTTGTGGCCTATTTCTCATCTCCACACCATCCCTCTTGAGCGATGCGTGTTTTTGTACACTTTTGTTTCTGGTGCATCTATCAGCTTTCCTCATCTGTTTCTTTGTTATTTGAACGAAGTTCATAGGAGTTCTGCCGTAGCGCATGCTCTTATTCATCCTATTTTCATTCATAGGATTTTGTTGTCTCTTGGTCTAGCTGACTTTCCTTCAGGTGAGCTTGTTCATGTCATTACTCCCATAGGTGCCACCTTCCTTAGGCAGAGGGCTGCTCACTTAAGAGTTGGTCCTACACGTCTTAGAGGTGCGTCATCTGGTGTTGTTCCCCCTCCTTCCTCTTCTACAGGTGTTGATACGGCTGAGGTGTCTAGTGCTGCTGCTACTGATGCTGATGTTCCTCTACCGACTACTTCGGATGATTCAGACGTTCGACGTACGTTGGATCATGTCTTGACCGTTCAGGTGGCTCATGGACAGATTTTGGTGGACGTGCTCGATGAGATCCGTGCTTTGCGCACAGAGTTGGCACCACCTCCTTTTAATGATGGATTTTGATTGTCCTTTGGCATTCCGTCACAAAAAGGGTGAGTACATATTTGAGCTTGTAGTGTTTTTGTTTTCAGGGAGAGAGCATTTTTGGTTGGTTAGAGCTTGTGGAGTTTAGATTGTATCTATGTGCTTCACCTTGTATTTTACCTTTGCTTCACATTGTATTTTACCTTTTTAGCTCTTGCCATACTTTTTGTTGGGCTATTCATGTTAGGGGGAGATACTTTTATTGCTTCATATGTTTCTTGTTTCAACTGCTTATTGATTTATATTTATGAGTTTTTCATTGATATATGTCTTTATTGTGTGTTGTTTGAAATCAAGAATTTATTTTGTTTATTTGTATTTTCCACACATGCGGTTATGTATTTTGTTTAGTGTTTTAGGAAATATACAGGTTGATTCAATTGAGCTGCTGTCTACACTTGCAACTGATGGATAGTAGTTAGGATTGGATTTGTTTTTATGAGCATTATTTTTGTAAAGGGCTTTTCTTTGTAAACTTTGAGTTTTTAGTTGTGTTTTGTCACGGATTGCCAAAGATGGAGTTTGTTAGGTTCTAAAGACTTAGGATTTTATGTATTTAGAACTCTAATGTGTATTGTTGGCAAACCATGATCAAAACAATATGTTTAGTCGTGTTTAGACTTGCTCAAAGTTGGTTCATTTATGTAAAGTTGGAATAAGCTGATGCAAGAATCATTTATGCTTCTCGGCCTGGTTCAATCGATCGAAGCTTAGGCTCGATCAATCGAAAATCGAGTCAGATGTGTTTTCTGCAGAATTCCAACTTAGCCCTAGTTTTGTTTTAAAACGTTTAGGGTTTTCTAATTTTCCCTAGGTATATAAGGCAAACCCTAGCCACGTTTTAGTGTTGCTCACATTGCTGTTTGTGTAAATCTCTTGTGAGATCTGTGAGGAGCTTTCCTTTACACAAGCTTAGGGTCATCAAGAGGAGATTCGTTCAAGAACTTGATGATCACTCAGTTGCTGCCATAAGAACTTAAAGAAACACAAGCGGGTGTGCTTATACTTGCTGGTGAATCTAAGAAAGAAGAAGTCCGTGGTTTTGGAGCTTACACGTGGTCGTGTCAGTAAGTTTCTACTGGTGGGTAGCAATAGGATGTTAGTGGTCTAAGTCCTGTTGAACAACTTTGATTCTTTCATAGTGAATTCAGGTTTACCTTGAGGATAGTTAGGTTAAATCCTCCCCAGGTTTTTTACCGGTTTGGTTTTCTTGGGTTATCATATCGTTGTGTTTTTTATTTTCTGCTGCTATACATTGATATGATATATTTGTCTTAACCTAGTTTTGTTAATTTGACTAAGTAATCACTTGGCTAATTACCTAGGTTAATCTAATTGTGGTTTTAAGGGGTCTAAAAACTATCAACATGAAAAAAAAGTACTGTAGTAATTAAGGTCAATTCTAGATTTTATTTGTATTATAAAATAAAGATATGAATTATTTGGTTTTTAGAATATATAGAGATTTACATTAACCAAAAGAGACATTAATATTAAGAATTTTGATAATTATGTCGAAAAAAGTTAATCTCATTCATTTAAGAATTTTGATCAACCACAACGCTAGGGTAGTTATTTAACATATAAATATTTATTAAACTATAATAGTTTTTTAGTACCTACTTGCTAAAGACAATATATCTATTCTCTAAAAACTTCTAAGAATGATAACAAATATCATCATCTTCCAACAATAAACAACTGAGTTGCTAAGAAATTATAAAAAAAAATAAAAATAAAAATAAAAATAAATAAATAAATAAATAAATAAAAAAGAAGAAGAAGAAGAAGAAGAAGAAGATAACAAAAGGCTTGTGTCATTGAATATCATCATTCTATCTTTTTAAGAATTTTTATCATTTAAAACTCAAAATATGTAAAGAAAATATTTAGGATGTTAAAATTTAGCAGAAGTAATTTAGACATTATACCATAAAATATTTTAAGAATCATAGACTTTCATTAGGGTTTAACTGAGAGAATAACAATATGATATATTTGCTCTTTTCCAAAATATTAAGGGAAAAATTGCATGATTTTAAAGTTTAAGGAATAATTGTAAACTGTCCCAAACATAAAGGATGAAAAATGTTTTTTTTCGTAAGTTTTTGCTTTTGTTTTTGTATGCAAAACTATGTGTTTTTACTTAAAATAGTGTGTAAAGAAAAAAATATACAAAAAGGCAACCCAAAAAAATTGTATGTGAAATAGTGAATTTTGGCTTAACAAAATTAAGTAAACCAACTTGAAACTGTAGCTGCTGTTCAAAATTTAAAAAAAAATAAAAAAATAAAAAAAGAGAGATAAAGTGGCTCAGCAAAATGGCACTTTAGATGTACAGCGCAAAAACACTAGATGTACAGTGATATATATAAAAGGAAAAAAAAAAAGCTACTATAGCTACAATGCCGCTTGGTACTGTAGCTACTGTTCAAAGCTTAAAAAAAAAAAAAAGACAAAGTGACTAACCAAAATAGAACCGCAGATGAACAGTGAAAAACGCTGTATGAACAGTGCAAAAATATTGTAGAAAAAAGAGCACAAATTGATGACTGGAAAAAAAAAAGTGATGAACATTACATATTGAACAAACCAAAAGTATTGTAATTTTTACACATTCATCTAACAAATGTCACAACATTTTCACAAAATATTTATTTTTAGTTGTAGTTGGTTATAGTTTCATATTTTATTATTTTATTTTGATTTATAAGAAATTAACACTTCAATAATTGTGAAAATATTGTGAAATTTGTTGTCAATATAACAATATATATGCGAGTTCTTATAAATATTTAAACAAAAAAAAGTAGAAACGGAAGACTGAAGAGAAAAAAAAAAAAAAAAAAAAAAAAAAAAACTCTGTAGCTACTGTAACTATAGTGCCACTTGAACAAACCAAAAGTACTATAGCACACATTTATCTAACAAGTGTCACAACATTTTCACAAAACATTTATTTTCAGTTGTGGTTGGTCACAGTTTCATATTTTATTATTTTATTTTGACTTATAAGAAATTAACACCTCAATAATTGTGAAAATATTGTGAAATTTATTGTATCAATAAAACAATATATATAAAAGAAAAAAAAGTACAAATGGAAGGCCAAAAAAAAAACTGTAACTACTGTAGCTGGGACTGTAGCTACTATTCGAAACTTAAAAAAAAAAAGAAAAAAAAAAGTGTCTCACCAAATTCCACTGTAAATGAACAGTGGGATAAATAGTGCAAATACACTGAATGAACAATGCCGAAGCACTGTAGTAGCATAGCCGCTTTTTACATATAATAGAAAATAACATTATATCCTTATATACTATCTTTATAATGCAATATGATAACATCTATGAAATCAAAGAGAATAAAAAAAATAACAATTTAAAAACACAAAACTTAATGGCATCAACCCAAAGTAGATTTCCAAATAATTCATACAAAAATTCATCAACCTAAAGTAGAGATGCAAGAAAAATATTAAAAAATTCACCAAAAATGGAAAAAATGAGAGTGAGAAAGAGAGAGAAATAACCTTTTGTGTGTGGAAAATGAGAGAGAGAGAGAGAGAGAGAGAGAGATAATATTTTGTGTGTGAAAAAACTATGAATAAAATGGAAAAAATAATTGTAAACCTTATAGTAAGAGGAAGGGAATAAGAAAAGGAAAAAATAAAGAAAGATAAGGGATAGAGGAAAAGTGATATTAAGGTAGATAGTAGTAGGAAGATTTTTTTTTTTTTGAGAAAATAGTAGTGGGGAGATGAAATGGTAAAAAGAAGGGGCAAAATTAGAAAAGTATAAAAATAAGTTTGGAAATTAATAAGGAAAAAAAATTAAAAGTAAGAGAAAGAATATTAAAAATAGGTGGATGATATGGCTGTTGATGTGGTTCAACTAAAGCGTAACAACAATAAATACTACGCTTCAGCTTTTAGATATATATAGATATATAAATAACTGACAAGTCTGACATAGCTAATGGAAATGGATGTTAATTTTAAAATGAAAAATTTTTTTTGGTGAAAATGCACTTTTGGTCCCTACATTTTGGGTCTATTCACAATTTGGTCCCTAAATTGATTTAGCTCCTAGGTCAGTTCCTAATTTTTAAAAATCGTTCTTAAAATAGTCCCTACCGTCAACCCAATGACAGAAAATGCTGAGGTGGCAAACGGCGTGTCCTACTTGCTGACATGGCACTGACGTGGATAATAAAATATTATTAAAAAAACTTATTTAACATTTTTGAAATGCCACGTCAAATTTAAATTAATAAAAAATTAAAACAAAAATCCAGGTCAGAAATTTTAAAATAAATAAACATTAATTTAATTAAATTAAGAAAAAAAAAGTTTTTTCAGTTTAAAATTTTGAGTTTAAAGAATGGGTTTGTTTTTCATTATTTTTCAAAAGAACATTGTTCTTCTTCTTCCCCAGGACATGAACTTCATGCTTCATGTTCTTCCCCAAATCAAACCCAATAAATCCAAAAAATCAAACCCATAAACATCCAGTAAATCAAACCTAATAAATCCAAGAAATCAAACTCATAAACCACCTAATAAATCTAAGAAATCAAACCCAATAAATCCAAGAAATAAATATACAAATCCACATCAAAAAAAAAAAAAAACCGAACTCACCGAGACAACTCCATCTCCGAAACACAAACATGGCCACACCGATCTCCACAGCGACACCAAACTCCACCTCCACTACCATCCACCCACCCCTACAGAAACATAGAAAAAAGCGGCGACGCTAGCATCATTGGCATCATCAGACATTGACAAATCACTAAAGGGCACGTTGGACACTCCCATCCTCCCTCTCATCAACACCCTCAACAACCACCCTTGCTACTTCACCACCAGCTCCTGCTCCGACCGTATCTCTATCCTCTCCCAACCCATACACCAAACCCAACCCAACAAAAAATCCAAAGGCGGCTCCTGGCTCTTCATCTCCCACGACTCGGCCGATCCCGACTCAGTCATCTCCCTCCTCTTCCCCGACTCACCAACTTGCTCCGAACCCAAGTCCGAACTCGTCCTCCGCTTCGAATCACTCATCGCCGCTGTGTAGTGCAAAGACCTCGCCTCGGATCAGTCGTTGGTCTCCATGGTGAGGTCGGCCAGGTTCAAAGATTCCGGCATAACCAACGCGAACAACAAGCGCGTGATCGTCGCGATCCACTGCTCAATCCGGCTGGAGGTTCCATTGGGGACCACCGAGTCCGTCATGGTCTCGTCGGAGTTCGTTCTCACATCATCCACGTGGCCAACGAGAAAATGGAAGAGACAGAGAAAGAGAGGACCTGGAAAAAAAAAATTATACAGACAGAGAAAATCTGAAAAAGTTTTTTCTTTTTTTGTTTTTGATTTTGAATTTTTTCAGTTTAATTTTTTTTTAAATTTTTTTTTATTAATTAAAATGCTGACTTGTCATTAAAACGCTGACATGGATGCTGTTGTGGTATTTTTTAATAATATTTTAATATCCACGTCAGCGCCATGTCAACAAGTAGGATACACCGTTTGCCACCTCAGCATTTTCTGTCACTAGGTTGATGGTAATGACTATTTTAAAAACGATTTTTAAAAATCAGGGACTGACGTAGGAACTAAATCAATTTAGGAACCAAATTGTGAATAGAACCAAATTGTGAATAGACCCAAAATGTAGGGACCAAAAGTGCATTTTCGCTTTTTTTTTTTTTTGAGAAATTTTAAAATGAAAATATAAATCCGTCAATGAACCTCTAAACTAAGTGAGCATTTTAGCTTATTTTGTTCAACATATTTATTTTGTATCGTTATAGCTATGCCTTGAAAAAAGTGTAGCTTTAAAAAACTATACTTATCAATCATGTTGCTTCATTTTCAAGTGTACAATTAAGATGCATCACTTGATGGGTAAACAACTTGAAACCATTCCGACTATAATTTTTAATATTTAATAAGCAATCAATGTTTTACAATTAAAAAAAAAATCAAATGAAAAATGTTAAAGTTACAAACTATTTTACAAATTACCATATGGTATTTCTCAAAAAAAAAATTACTATATGATAAGTGGCTATTAACAAGTAAAAAATTAATATTAGTAGTGGGCCCAAAAAAAAACCAATAAGAATTTGTCACATCAATAATTTGAAAAAATGTTGTAAAATAGTTTATGATTATAGCATTATCCTTGATTAATTAAACAATTATTAGGTACTCTTAAAGTACATCAATGCAGTATTCTCGAAATACAACAATGTAGTACTCATTTCTCTCACCTTAATAGTGAATCTCATCATTGTATTAAAAAAAAAAATTAGTGAATCTCATCATGAATTTAATAAATAAATAAAAACCCAATATATTGTTTATGAGCGGAAAATACAGCATATTGTTGTATTCTTGGAGTATGATTAATTACTTTGATTAATTCTTTCCATTTTTTAAGACAAAGAAAAAAACTCTTCAAAATTTGCATTTTACATTTTCCTTTTATTTTTCTCTTACAATAAGTGGAGGAGGGGAGACTCGCATATTCTTCCTATTGAAATTTTGGAATAACTAGGTATTGTCGTGCTATCAACTATGGTCATTTAGCATTTTAAATCAAAATAGCACAAGCTTTGTATGAATGCAAATCTCCAATCCCATCTTTTGTGTTTTACTCTATATTTCATCAATAATGACATGTTAATATATATATATATATATATATTTTATTTCATAAGAAAAGTCAAATGAAAACATGACAAGTTGTAGTGATAGGTTCAAATTAGAATCAGTAACAACTTATCAGTGGCAGCTCTAAAAATTTTGTTCAAGGTGGTTATTAAGAAATTTAAACTAAACAAAATTTAATAAAAATAAAACTTGAATATATTGACATAAAAAAAAACAGTCGCAAATACATAATGTTTTAGAATTTCCTTCTACGAGTTTTTCATATTTTGAAATTGTTGTATGATAGCTTCATTGTTAATACTGTCAGCTACATCTTTTTCAATATATACGACCAAGTAATCATTAAACTACTGATCTCCCTTTCAATTACCAACATCTTGCCTAAATAAGTACAATATAAACAAAATGTCCAACCAATATTTTGTATTCTTTAAACTAATCAGGATTAAATCAATGCAATGCTCCACTAATTTCTTCTTTTAGGGAAATCATGGCTAAGACATTGACAAGAACATCTTTGTAAATATGCTCTTTTTATTTTCTCTTGATCATAACCTAAGATCTAAAAGAAGATTATTCAAGTGAATACGAATTTGCTTAGAAGATAAATTTTGCAATAAAATTGATTTCCTTATAAGAATTTTGTCCATAGTGCTAACAAAAAAATAAAGGGTAAATTATAAGTTCATTGAACATATTTAACTTAGGTATTTTAAATAGTTACATTAATCATGTTCAATAAAAAATTGACTATTGAGGTATTATTTTAGTGCATGTGTGTATGTACAAGATGTATCACACAAATCCAATAAATTTAGCTATTTGTGCGTGATAATCATTTTTATGGTGGTTTTTTTTTTTTTTACAATTTAAACTAATTTAATAAAGAATAATTTATTTCATAATCATATTTGTATTTATTATAGGAACAATTATAAATGTAATATAAGAACAATCATAAATTATAAATATAAATTTTGTCGTACCAAAATGAAAACAATATAATTTTTCTCAGAAATTCAAAAGGCAAGTTGACGAAAATATTCATTTTTTAATAAAATTTATTTATAACATTTTGTAAATCATTAAAAAGAATATAAAATTTGGAAATTATTTTTTTAGTTTTAAATGAACTTTCTCAAACCTTATTTTTTCTACCTACAATCCAAAATGCCGAAAAACGCAACTAAGAAAATTAATCAACTTAACAATGATTAATTGGACCAATTAGGAAAAACAATCTGTTGTTGATAATCTATTAAAGTTATTTTCTTTGCAGAAATTGTAATTTCATCCACCTAAAACATATTATCAAATAAAAAATTATTAGCAAAATCTAAGAATTAAATTTCTATATATGCATTGTTATAAAATAATAATAACAATTAAAGTAAAATTGCAAAAGCTAAAATTTGTCACCCATTTGATTATTTTCGTTTAGCTAACCTTTACTTTTCTCTAAATAAATGTTATTATGGAGTACTTCTAATACAACTATTAGGAGTACTTTGTCCACCACAAAGAATTAAAAAATAACCAAAAATTAGTAAAGTCTCATAATTTAACCTCTAAATTGAGCACTATAAAAAATCATGATGTGTAATACAATAAATACCAAATTATCCAAATCATGCTATGTAATAGAATAATATTATATTTTTATATGCTATATTTAATTCTTTATAACGCAATAAGATAAAATTTAACAATCAAAGAGAACAAAAAAAATAACAATTTAAAAGGAAAAACTAAATTGCATTAACCTAAAGTAGAATTTTAAAGAATATAAAAAATTATCAACCTAAAGCAGAGATACAAGAAAAATAAAAAAATCCACAAAAAAAAAATTGAGGGAGAGAGAGAGAAAAAACTTTTTTTGTGAGGGAAAACTATACATGGAATGGTAGAGATAGTGACGAATTTATAATAAAAGGATGTGAATAAGAAGAGACAAAAATAAAGGAAGATAAAGGGAAAGATGAAGAATGATATTAATGTAAAGGGTAGTGGGGAGATGAAAAGATAAGAAAGGGAAAAAAAGTTGGAGAAGTAGTGGGGAAAATAATGACGTGAACGCTGATGTGACTCAACTGGAGCAACAATAAATGCTACTCTTTATCTTTTAGATATATATATATATATATATATATATGCTTTTTTTTTAAATAGCAATTTTAAAATATGCCTTTTGAAAAAAAAAATTAAATATCACAATTAAACATTTGATTTGAGCTTTTAGACTAATTTGTTTGTTTGGTCAATTTTTGATAAATATTACGTCCACAACATTTTCACAACAAATCATAATTAACAATTTTTATTAGTTCTTATTTACATATTAAAATTGTTTTTTTGTCCATCGGAAACAACCTGCTGCTTAAAATTTGTTGTGAAAGAAATATTGTAAACATAGTATTTCTTGCAATTTTTTTGGTTCAATCTTCAATAAACCAAAATTTTGAAGAGGTCAAATTTTATTTTTAATGGGAAAATTTTTATTTGGGATGTTCAAGTTTTTTTTAGGGTGGTCAAGTTTTTTTTTAGGGTGGTCAACAACCCATATTAATTTAGAATTCATTTTTTTAAGTATAATTTTTTTTTCCAAGTATAGGGTGGTCCTATGACCACCCTCAATTATCCTCAATTATATATAGCGCCACCAATGCAACTTATTACCTAGGATTTGTTGTGATAATATTGTAAATGTAGACCTTCTTATTTGTCTGTATATATTAAGAGGATTCAGAAAGTTAGTTATTATTTCTTTCCTGTCAAAAATACCCCTAAATTAATTAACCAACAACTTAAAAATGAGGTTAAAATAGTAAATTGGCAAAAGAAAGTTAGTTATTACTTTTTTTACTGTCAAAAATACCCCTACCTAAAACTTAAAAATGTGATTAAAATAGTAAACTGACAAAAATAATAAATTCCTATTTCTACGATGAAATGTCTTCCTACTTCTAATAAATTCTTATTTCACACACATATACACTTAGATTAGGCTAAAGTAGAATTCTATCTTGTAAAAAAAAAAAAAAAAAAAACTCTCCATGTATTTACCTTCTCCACATTTTCTAAATAGAATTTCTAATAAAAAAGAAAAGAAATGATATGTCTACAACATTTTCACAACAAATTCTAAGTGGCAGGTTGTTACTGATTATTATTATTGGGGCAAAAAAGTAATTTTAGTATTATGTTCAAATTTGAACCAATAACAATTAATCACTTATGATTTGTTGTGAAAATTTGTAAAAATATTGTGGACGTAGCATCTTTCAAAAAAGAAACGTGTAAAGAAAAGTGATAATTGATTATCCTAACCAATTTTTATCAAGCCTTAAACGCGTAAGGAATTTTTAAGTTTTTACTTATCTAAAATTTTTAAATTTAGTTAAGGAGTAACCGTGTAAGAGAGATTTTTAAAGAATTTTAAAAGTTTTATTTTATTAAAAAATAAATAAAAGATAAGATAAGGATTAGAAGTTGAGTATTTAAATTTTAAATAGTTAATGGACGTCTTTCATATGCGTAAAATAAAAAACAAACAAACTTTCATATTTATCTTAATCTATCAAAAAAATTAGTGTTCGCCATTTATTCATAGAATATTTAAAGTCCATTTATTACTTTTTTTTTCTTTCACATGGTTACAAATCCGTATAATATTCTATTGTGTATCATCAGATTTTTATAAAGTACAACAAAATACTTATCAGATTTTCATCACACCCTAGGTTTTTTTTTTTTTTTTTTGTGATTTGAAAATAAAGTAATCCCAAATTATAATGGATATAATTTACTAAAAACAATTTTATACCAATGTTAGAGAAAATGTCAGAAATAATATCTCACAAAACAGAACCAGATTGTACCTATATACTAGGCCAGTAATAACAAGTGATACACACACACACATATAAATATATATATATATATATATATTATGAACAACATGAAGAATTTTATTAAAAAAAACAGAGTCAAGTACAAAAGAAAAGAAAAGAATCCCCTCAAAAAAAAAAAAAAAAAAAGAACAAGCGATATATACATCTCACATGATATGATCAAATATCTTACTGATTCACAAAAGAAAAGAAAAGAAAAAACTAACTGCCTTAGTTGAAGTTCAACCGTACAGAATTTAGGAAACAAAAAACAAGTGGTCGACCTCTCCTTAATTTCCTAGAACAGGGGGATAAAAACGTGTCCCATTCACTCTCTCTCTCTCTGTCTCTCTCTGTCTCTCGGTGTGTAACATTGCAACCCCATCTTTCTCTTGTACTTTCTTCTTCTTCATCTTCTTCAATCCATATACTTCTTTGATCCTCCTTGGAAGCAAATCACAATGAATTCAACATTACAATCTAATCACTCTATCGCTGACATGGTCCTGAGTGTTGGGGGCAAAACTCTGGTATGCCATGATCCCCGCGTCGTGCCAGAAACAACTGTCTGGCTTCGTGGAAACCCTATAATGTCCCCAACATCACTTCTATTGGTGCAAATTTCTTTAATTTCCTTAGTCTCGATCCTAATAAACACCTGTCTCAGGCCTCTTGGACAGTCAAGCGTTGTATCACAGATTTTTGTAAGGTTTCTCTTCCATGCATATTCCCCCCCAGTTTGTGTTGCATGATTTCATGATCTGTTCTGCTCTTTGACCATTTTTTTATTACTCTCTGTTTCCACTTTACTTTATTAAAGGAAAAAATATTAGTTTTGTAGGCACACAAAATATATACAATTTTGCACACATTTGCAAAAAGTCTACCACCTATAAAAGTTCTAAAATTAAATTAGAAGAAAAATAATACTACAGTTGCATATTTCATCAAACAATATCATTTTTGTTAGATTAATGGTTAAGTGATCAAATTCACAATTTCTTAATAACTTAAAATTTTGGAAAAATTTATAATTTATTATGATACTGAGGCACATGAGTTCAAATTTTCTCTCCGTTATCCCATTTTTTAAAAATTTATAAATTCATCATTTCATAACAATTAGGAATTCTCTCATGCATCACTAGAAGACCAACATGCATCATTTAGAACCATTAAGGACCTGATTGGTAGGATGATTTTTGTTTATGTTTTCAATACAATATAAAAACAATTTTCAAAAAATTGAACTTGAAACTAGTTGTTAGATAATAATTTTTATATTATACGTGTTTGGCTGCCACTTTGAAGAACAATTTTCAAAATACTAAAAAAAAAATTTGTTTGGGGGACCATATCTATTTTTGAGATGTTTTTTAAAAAAATATTTACAAAAATTAATATGTAGAATCTGTAGATTACTTCTTCTTTTTTGTTGATAATAATAAGGGTATAGAGCTTATCATGTTCTTTTTTTTTTTTAATGATAATTTTTAAATTTGAAGTGTGAAAATTATTTTTGTGATAAAGATAAATTCCAATAAAAAAAAAAATGCTACGTCCACAACATTTTTACAATATTTTCACAACAAATTATAGGTGGTTAGTTGTTATTGGTTCAAATTTGAACATAACACTAAGATTACTTTTTTGCCCCAATAATAACAACCAGTAACAACTTGCCACTTAAGATTTGTTGTAAAAATGTTGTGAAAATATTGTAGACGTATCATTTCTTCAAAAAAAAAAAAAAAAAAGATAAACTCCTTAATTTAAGATATAAAAGAGTTTGGACAAATATTTGAGATCCACTATTTTCAATTTATTTACAGTTATGTCATTAAAAACATTTTTTGTATTTTGAAAACACCCTCTTAGCCATTTTCAAAAGAGATGTGTTACATCTACAACATTTTCACATTTTCACAACAAATCATAGGTGGTTAGTAGTTATTGGTTCAAATTTGAACCTAGCACTAAGATTACTTTTTTGCCCCAACAATAACAATTAGTAACAACCTGCTACTTAAGATATATTGTAAAAATGTTATGGACATATTATTTCTTTTTTCAAAATCTTATTCTAAACCAGAATAATAGGATATAGTTTTTTAAAAACTATATTTAGAAAATATTAGCCAAACAATCAAATAAAATGAGATGAAAAAAATAAAAGAAATAAAAAAAGCTTATAACTAGAAGCCCAAGCAAAATGTAAATATCAAAATTCTATTACACGTGATATCACCAAGTTATATATATGTTTCATTGTATTTGACAAAATCATGCATGAATGGCAACAGGGTGGTATGGTGTTTGGGCCATCCCTTCTAGGGGATAAAGATGTCATGTCAGCAACACTGTTCCCACTAAGAGGCAGCATGGTGATTGAAACAGTTGCTACATTTGGCCTCATGTTCTTCCTATTCGCAGTAGGAGTGACGATGGATCCTGTCAGTATAATTCGGCCAGGAAAAAAGGCCTTGGCCATTGCATTTTCATCATTCTTCTCAACACTCGTAGTCTGTGGTTCATTAGCATTCCTCCTTACCCAACATCTTGTTATGCAAGATCAAAACTGGCTCCCCCTCATCGCCTTATCGCAATCTTTCTCAGCTTTTCCAGTCGTGGCTTGCCTCTTAACCGAGCTAAAGATGCTAACCAGTGATATTGGCCGTTTAACCCTCTCTACCTCAATGGTTTGTGATGCACTTGGTATTTCTTTGTCGGCAATTACTATAGCATTTGCTGGAAATGGCAACAGTAAACTAGCACCGCTATGGTCAGTTGGATCAATGGTTGCACTTATAGCTGCTGTTGTACATATCGTAAGGCCAATATTGCAACGGATGATAAAACGTGTACCAAGTGGGAAACCCATTGGCGAGAGCTGGATTTGTGCCATTTTCGTTTCAGTTCTTTTGACGGGGCTTTTGAGTGAGGTAATTGGGCAGCATTATGTTTTGGGGCCATTAGTTTTTGGCATTGTTGTTCCTGAAGGACCACCCCTTGGAGCTTCCTTGGTATCAAAGCTTGATGCTTTTTCTTCAGGGCTTTTCTACCCAAGTTACCTTGCCATTAGTGGGCTGAGGACCAACATCTTCAAAGTTCATTTCCAGAGTTTTTGGGTTGTGGCGGTTATTGTTCTCTCTGGTTGCATGGTCAAGGTGTGTGTGGTTATGGTAGTAGCCATCTATAATGAGATGACCGTAAGAGATGCTTTTATTGTTGCGCTTATTATGAACGCCAAAGGCGTCAGTGAGCTTATGCTTTACAACGTGTTGCGGAACGCTCAGGTATGAAACAAAAAATCACCTTTTTATTATAAATTGTAAACTTTAGAAATTTATTTGTTAGGTTGTTAATATGGCACCGATTACATATATTATATTGCATCAGTTTGTATGCTTCTTTGTTATAAAATTGAAATTAACGTTTTAACATTTTTCATTATGATTGAATGGGTTCTATTAGCGGGTGTAACTTGCCTAGAGATAACTAATGGAACTCATTCTTAAAAAAAAGACCTATCTCCCCAAACAGTGGGCACGGATTTAGAAGTTGAATATAAATTTCTCACACGAAAATTATGTGGCTATTGAGAAGGATGAGTAATACAAATTATACAGTGGATATAGAATAATTTCTTACTGTTGGTTAGTATAGAATAGAGGAGCCTAAAAAGGGATGAAAAAGCTTTTGTCTCCAGCTATTTTGAACTAAGTCATTTTTCAACAAAGATTTTCTATAGCACGCTTGGCAAACCTGCCTTCATATATTTTTGTTGGCCCTGAAATGATACTCTCTCTTTCCAACTGCAGGTTCTCACAGATGAAGGATTTACTCTGGCAGTGATCGTAGTGATGGTGATAACTGCAATCATAACGACATTAATAACATTCTTCTATGACTCTTCCGGGCAATACACTGCAATAAAGAGAAGTACCATCCAACATTGCCACCGTCAATCAGACCTCAGAATCTTAGTCTGCACTCACAGCCAGGAAAATGTTTGTACAATTATAAATCTTCTTGAAATTTCCCATGCTCCCCCAGAGACCCACATTTCAGTAATAGGAATTGCCCTCGTTGAGCTTGAGGGTAGAAGACAACCTATGCTTATACCACACGAAGCCTCTAGAACCGAACGTACAAACACAACCGGCAGTGATCAAATCATTAATGCCTTAACACATTATGAGCTCCAAAGTGAAGGCAGTGCCAGCGTCGAGGCATTCACTTGCATTTCACCTTTCGAAATAACTCACAATGACATTTGTAGGGTGGCAATAGACAAAAGGGCCACCATTGTGATTGTGCCATTTCATAAGCAATGGGCTATAGATGGTTCCATTGAGTCAGTTAACCGAGGCATCAAGGCAATGAACCTTAAAGTGCTCGAAAGTGCACCGTGCTCAGTTGGAATCCTTATAGACCGGGGAGTCCTTAACGGGTCAATGTCACTTGTAGTTGGTCATCCATTATATCATGTTGCTGTAATCTACCTTGGTGGTGTAGATGATGCAGAGTCACTAGCCTATGGTGCCCGAATGACAGATAATGAAAAAGTTGATCTAACTGTCGTCCGGTTCTTAATCTTTGGAGCTGAAAATACTAAAGATAGAAAGCTCGAGAGTGACTTGATTAATGAATACAGGGAAGCAAATGCAGGAAATGAGAGATTCGTGATTGTGGAAGAGGTGGTAAGAAATGGAGTTGATCTTTCTGCATCTATAAGAGAAATGGCAGATTGTTTTGACCTAATACTAGTAGGGAGACACCACCAAGACTCTCCTCTTCTTTATGGACTTGGCGATTGGAGTGAGTGCCCTGAGCTTGGAGTCATTGGTGATATGCTTGCTTCACCGGATCTTGGGATTACAGCATCAGTTTTGGTGATACAACAACAAAAAATGGGCAGGCTAGCTGGGGTCGGTGATAGAGATCAACATGTTCGTGATGTTCTGCTCGATGAACGCACAGGTGGGTCATGGGCCATATCAATGGACAGAACTAGTACTTCAACAAGGTTGAAGATATAGGCTGTTTCCTTGTTATTGTAAAGTGAGATATGTTGATTGAAGGAAATTTGAAATATCTAAAATATTAAACTTAACATTTATTATTACTACGCTTTTGTTAAATAATATTTATTGTTGCTACGCTTTTGTTAAACCACGTTTATATAACATTTCAGTCCACTTCAGTAAAGTTAAATTTAAGTAAAAGTTTTTATAAACATAAAGACTATGAATATGTAAATGTAATCTTTATGGTAGTTATTCATTTGTTTTAAAGTCATTACTTTTAAATGAATTGTATGAAGTTGATTATATATTTAAGGAAAATAAATAAATATATATACATATATGTATGTATGTATAATTTTTATTTACATAAATTATTCATTATCTTAAAAGAGATTATCATGATAATCAAAACTCATATCAAACTTATATTAAATATTTATAATTTATTCTCTAAATTTCATTGTAGAGAGAATGTGAGAGTATACTACTTGTGATGGGGAACTAAAAAATACTACACCAAAACGTATGAACCCAAAATAAAGTTTTAAAAATCACAATGATTCATCAATATAAAGTAGAGTTGCAAGAAAGAATAAAAAATCAAGAGAAAGAGAATAACAACTTTTTCAAGAGAGAAGGAAAAAAGTAAAAATAAAAAATATAGTAATAAATACCAAATTATCTAAATCATGTTATGTAATAAAATAACATTATATTCTTATATATTATCTTTATAATGCAATATGATAACATCTATGAAATCAAAGAGAATAAAAAAAATAACAACTAAAAAATACAAAACTTAATCACATCAACTAAAGTAGAATTCCAATAATACAAAAATTCATCAACCTAGAGTAAAGCTTAAACTGTAAAGAGAATAGTAGACAATAGCTTCCCAGTTAACTATATGAGTAATACGAATGATGAATAAAAATAATTAAATAAAGAAGAAGCAAAAAAACTAAAAACTAAAAAAAAAAAAGGTAATTGAGGCATGGATAGAATAAAATAAGTGAAGGGGAAAAATGTCTTACTTTTTCTTTGGAGATCATTAAGTAATTCTTTACCTACAATGTGCAATTTATCTAGGCATGGTGTTCCTATTGAAGCAGTTTGTCTAATATGTAGAACTTCAAATGAAACTGTAACTCATGTTTTATGGACATGCGTGATTGCTAATGGAGCTAGACTTTCTGTACTAAACTAAACAGAAGTGTGCTATAGTTTATGGTCATTTATATATGATGTACAAAATAATAATTAAAAAATCATGTCTAACTCTATTGAATATTGATTCTCAAACAATAACCATATAAATAGGATAAAACTTAACGAAATTATGTTAAACAATAGACAAAAAATACACAAAACCTATTCAATTAGATGAACAAAAAACAGTGCAAGGTTGTAGGTGGAAGAAGGGCAGAATAGAGGAAATAGCCGTATGGTAGGTATTAATTATGAATTATCTTTTATATATATATATATATATATATGTGGGGCCCAGCCCAAAAATAATGGGCTATTCCAAATTCAGGCCCGTCTGAGGAGCGTCCTGTCCGAAGAGAAACCACATATGAAGCATTACTCAGTCCCGATAACGCCAAGGAAACCTGTTCGAGGAGTAACTCCTCCTCGGACACTACGAAGCCCAGACGAGGAACTCTCCCCAGCCATTTCAGTTCATCCTCCCAACATATAAAATGAATAAAATCCAAAATATCTCATGGAAAGCTACCACCACCACATTAATTGCGCCCCAACCACCCTCTTGGCCGCATTAATGAGGAAAAGACCCCTGAACAGTACCACCTTGGCCTCTGCAACTCACAAAGGGAGTGATGAAGGCATCTGATGGGACAGGTGCTCAAGTAGATGCTTAGATGATCAACAAGTGTAAGGTTGAGATGAGAGGAGGAGAACTATATAATGTAGTGGAGTCCCTCAAAGAAGGGGACAGAAAAACTGTATCCGGAACTGAAGAAATAGAATCATACGTTAGAGATTCCTTCTTGTGTTTTTATTTTCTGCAACAATACTGTCCATGTATCAGACCGAATAGGCTCACTGAGGCTAAGTTCTTTGACCCATCCTCTACAAATATTTATTGTGGGTTGCGCCTTGGGCCAAGGCTTGATCAATAGAATTTGGGTCAGGAAAATCGTGCAACTACAATATATATATATATATATATATACACACACACACACCACATTGAAGAAGTTGATATAAATAAAAAGTTTAATGTCAGTCTACTTTGTAAAGGTGTGAAGTTGAAATCTAAATCTAAAAAATAAGTTGCACGTAAAGAGGAAATCATGCAAGAGTGTGTGCTATTGTATTTACTTTCCATTTTACATGCTGAAAACTCCAATTTGTCAAAAATAGTAGTAGAGGATTACAATAACAATGTTTTTGTATTTTGATACACCACCTCTTCTTTGAATGCTTTTACTAAAGACTATGGTTTACTAAAGACTATGGTGAGTATTTTCTCACAAAAAAAAAGAGATTACGGTTTTATTTTTTAATATACCACTTCTTCTTTGTATTCTTAGAACTAAGAGCCCTTTAAAAAATAAAAAATAAAAAAACCAAAATTTATAATAAATAAAGTATAAGAACGGCTGGGTCAGGAAAAAGGACAGTAGGTTTTTTTTTTTTTTTTTTTAAAGCATATCCAAACGAAAAGCAATTTATGATAAAGCTTTGTATAAATCAACAAAAAAAAAAAATTCTTAGGTAATGATTGTTGTAGGGACTCGATTAATAACGACCTAAGAATGACATTGGGCTCGTACGTAAAGGGCCCGAACAATATAATTTGTAGAGTGTGGGCTTGAAAGGCTTGATCTTGGTCACTGGACAGCGGTCTAGTCATGGTTTTTATGGAAGTTTATATGAGGGTGGACCTGGCGTGACTAACAAAACCTTCTTTCGATGCGACCTACGAGGTTTTTGTCCTCAGACCCCATCCGAAGAGCTTAGTGTTCCTCTCATTCTCCCTTTTTTAGGACTTCTTCTTCTGGAGGATCCCCTTCCCCCTTGATTCTTCTTCTCTTTTATACTAATAGTTACTTTCCTTTCAATGTCCACGTGTAAGTTTCACTTTCTAGGATGGAGACTTGTCCTATCAGCCCATACCTAGAGTGGTTGGGAGTAGACGTAAAAGTTGAATAGCATGGTGAAGAGCATGGGCCTGTCAGACGCAGAGTTTTTTATTACAGTAAGTTTTTTCACTTGTCCTGCCCCTGCACTGAGCTCGCCCTTTCCTTCAGGCGTTCTGTGAGGTGCCGAGCATAAGATTGTCCTCGGCCAGATCTTTAGCCCCTTTTTTGGATTTTCATTATGCGTCCTTGGCAATTGCTCTCCTCGGCTTAGGCTTTGGGCCTTAATGTAAAGTGGGCCAAGGTCGCAGATTCTCTGACCCCACAATTGTTTTTATTGTTGTTTTGATAATAATAAATAATAAAAAAAAAAGACAAAATTTAGCTACAAAATTGGTTGTAACTTAATATTACAACCTTACTCAATAAAATAAATATTACTGTATATTTTGAAAATTCAATCATTGAATTATATGTTCTTTATACTCTTAATACTCATATCAAATTTTGTATCAATCAAATATTATTTACTATACAATTTATAAGCTTATATTTTATGCATAGTTTTAAATTACAAAGACTTGCAATTTAAGCGATTTATTGATGACATAGCTATTAATCTTTACTTACGTTTAGTGTATTAAAAAAATAAAACAACAACAATTTTCTTATTTTTTAATTACTACACTATACGTAAGAAAAATTTTATTAAAAAAAAAAAGTTATATATTACTAATGAAAGTCTAATCAATATAGCATAATTTTTTTTTTTAGATTTAAAATGATAAGACACATAAAAAATAGAAATAAAACCTTAGAAACATGGATAAGATAACTAATTTACTTAGATTAGGATCGTGTAACCATTAGTATTTTATTTAAAATTTAAAATTATAGATAAAAAATAATTTTAGAAAAAAATACACGTTATTTTTTTTTTTTTTTTGGATAGAAATTTTTTTTAACAATATATAATTGATTAGAATTTCACATAGGATAGGTGTTTCTTTAATTCCAAACCATCTAATAATTTCTCTTATAATTTAACTTCAATATAATTTGAATTCTATGTCTAATAGAACTCTCCCAAGTCAATGCATCCTAAGTGATGAGTTTTAGTGTTTTACGTTTTTTTTTTTTTTTTTAAACATTAATTGTGATCATTTTTTTAGTACATATCTTTTTCCCAATAATTATATTTCTCTTTTTCTTTTTCCTTTTTATTTAAATTTCTTGGAGATAGAAACACTACTTATTGTTCTAATCAACTTTTTCTCTCCCCATTATTAATATTAAGTTTGTATCTCTCTTTTTGTTTGCAGTAAATTACTTTATTAAAACCACACTATTACAGGTATGCTTTTGTTCTTTGTTTTTGTTTCAATGGTTTTGCTTATGAGTCATTAATGCAATTTTAAATCCATGAAATCAATTATACGAACCTCTATAAATATTTCACTTTTATGATTTGTCAGGCATCAATTATTATTTGAGTTTGTTTTGTTTGTAGTAGAATGTTTTATCAAAGCCACCATCCACACTATTAAAGGTATGTTTCTTCTCTTTGTTTTTGTTTTCTATGGTTCTGTTTATGAGTCATAAAGTCAGTTTTAAATCCATGAAATTCATATATAAGCCTATATACATATTTCACATTTATAATCTGTCCAGCATTAGTTATTATTTGAGTTGGTTTTGTTTGTAGTAGAATGCTTAGCCACCATCAATATTATTATAGGTATGTTTCTCTTCTTTGTTATTTTTGTGTGTGTGTTTTTTTTATTTACGATTTTGCTTATGAGTCATTAAAAGTTAATTTTAAATCCATGAAATCTACCATATAAACCTCTATAAATATTTCACCTTCTTCTATAAATATTTAAGCTTCATGATTTGTCCACATCAATTATTATTTGAATTAAACTTAAAGGGATGGAGATTTATCCTTCTATCACTATAATATTCTTCCTTTTTATCCTACAAAAATATGTTTAGTTTTTTTCTTCTTCTTTTTTTTTTTTTTTTGGTTTTGCATTTATGAATTATTTGTACTCTTCTTTTTTTTTTTTTTTTTTTTTTTTTTTTTGTCTCTCATAGGCTTTATCTATTTATTATTCAAGAATTATCAAATTTTGTATTTCCTCCTACAACAAGGGTTTCATCTTTTTTTATTTCTAGGTTGTATTTGCGTTATACTTATTTGTGCATTATTAGATTAAATTAATTTTCTTGAATAGTAAAATTTTTATGTTCCTATTTCTCATTTTTATTTTTGTTTTTAGTAATATTATATGTGTGCGCTACAAACTGTCACTATAAGACAATTGATAAATTAGAAGAGAATCATGTTTATTTTTTTGGCAAATGAAATACCTTTGGTTAAGTTTCCATAGGTTTTTAATTACTAAATTTAGGAATTTTTTCATATAAATATGTTGTGTTATTGCTTGATACTTTTAAGAACAATAATTTATATGCAATTTATATAATCTAGATTCAAGTGATTATTGATTTATTATTTCTCAATAAAATTATACTAAAAGTTTATAACTAAAACCGTGCAATGCACGGGCATAATACTAGTATATATATAATCTAAAAAAATTTCTGCAATTTGGTAAAACCACTTGGCGCAACCACGACTTTTAAGCTCAACTTTTATTATATAGTATATAATATAATATGATTTGACTAAATTATAAATTACACTCTCTAAGTTCAGTGAACATTCCTTTTTGTCTATATATAGTTTCAATTAAATCTCTAAAATTTCATCTCTTTTTAATCTAGCTCTTTCTTTCACCTCCATCCAAACTATTGAGTCCCACAAAAATGATTTTTAAACTTTCAAATTTTGTTATTAAAAAAAATTCCAAAAAATTCCAAAAAAAAAACCTATAAACAACAAGAAAGAAAACGTTTTCTTATTAAAACCTCGTTACCCATTAATTGTTTCCCCTTTGTAATTGAAACCACGAAGGTCTAGTTATCGTTGCACTCTCAAAGAAAATTCCTTTACCTTCATCGGTTGATGGGTGTGGAAGCATTAGCAACGTATCAAACAATATAGTTTGCACAAGAAATTGGGATCACATCATTAGTATTCCAAAGTGATTTAGAGAAGATCATCAAAGCTCTGAATGGTGGAGATTTTCAGCGTATTGTGTATTGATATGTACTGCACGACATTTTGTCCACAACAAGATTATTGAGGCACTATAAATTCTCACTTGTAAGGCGCGGGGTAATAGGGTTGTTCATACTTTACCAAAAAAAAGCTATAACCTCATACAAGATCATCAAAGTTTTGAATAGTGGAGATTTTCAGCATACTATGGGTTGATATATATTGCAATACATTTTATCCACAACAAAATCATTGAGGCACTATAAATTCTCATTTGTAAGGCATGAGGGTAATAGGGTTGCTCATACTTTAGCAAAAAAAAGTTATAAACTCGTTTCCTTTATTGGTATTGTGGGGCGCAAATGATTTATGGGCCAGGCCCCTCTACCCAGGGAGAGTCCAAAGGCCCAGGCCGAGGAGGATTATGGCCCAAGTTCAACGAAATAGCCTTTGGGTACCGCCGAGGGTAGTTCAGTCCTCGGCAAACCCACAGTAC
Organism: Quercus lobata; assembly: GCF_001633185.2. Classification (NCBI taxonomy): domain Eukaryota; kingdom Viridiplantae; phylum Streptophyta; class Magnoliopsida; order Fagales; family Fagaceae; genus Quercus; species Quercus lobata. Next base: position 64,040,114 of record NC_044911.1, on the reverse strand, counting down.
CTCCAAAGGGAAGGGTAAAAACGGTATAGGACTGGAACATGGAAGAAAGATCTAAAATATCCAGGGAAAGCTGCTGTTATTGCCATTTAATGTTCTGAACCCGACAGAGCCGCATTCTTTGGCTTTTACAACCATCCCCAACGACTTTGAGTATGGACTGATGGGACAAGTATCAATCTTGGAAAGTTTAACCCTACGCGTGGACGAAAGACAGTGGACGCGAGCTAGTATAAAAGGAAGAGTAAGTAATCTATAGAGGGGGTTGGGAAAAATGGCCAGAAACCAGAGCCTCCCAGCCCACCTCCAGGAGAAAGACTCCAGGGGTGTAGGAAAGCTTAAGTTCATACGAACACCGCGAAAAACCCACCGCCTATCGAACAAGGCCTAGCCTTTCAAACCCACGCTCTACAAATGATATTGTTAGGGGCCTTTTCACGTGCGAACCCGACACTGTTACGGTCCGTCACGAATCGCGTCCTTACAATTGGCGCCGTCTGTGGGGAAGGCTTGTGTGTTGGTATAGGAAGTGGGTCGATAGAGTTTCTTCGTTATATCTAACCGTCGATTATAGAGTTCTAGTATAAAGTTCTGTTAGGGACTATGTTTCTTGACTAGGGGCTGGGTTGAGGAACTAACTCCCTTAAAGCCAGGGTCCCCTGTAAAGAGTAAACTAGGCACCTGGTAACGTTAACCGTATGGATAAACTCTAGGGGCTTGGCCGAGGAGCTAACTCCCCTAAAGCCAAGATCCCACACAAAGAGAAAACTAGGTTTTGGACAGAACCAAGGCATTGCATGGTCCTCGGACCCAAGCCTCAGGGGAAACCAACTACCTGGATGTGGAAAACTAGGTTTTGGACAGAACCAAGGCATTGCATGGTCCACCGGACTCAAGCCTCAGGGGAAACCAACTACCTGGATGTAATGAAAACTAGGTTTGGACAGAACCAAGGCATTGCATGGTCCACGGACTCAAGCCTCAGGGAAACCAACTACCTGGATGTGAAAACTAGGTTTTGGACAGAACCAAGGCATTGCATGGTCCTCGGACTCAAGCCTCAGGGGAAACCAACTACCTGGATGTGGAAAACTAGGTTTTGGACAGAACCAAGGCATTGCATGGTCCTCGGACTCAAGCCTCAGGGGAAACCAACTACCTGGATATAATGAAAACTAGGTTTTGGACAGAACCAAGGCATTGCATGGTCCTCGGACTCAAGCCTCAGGGGAAACCAACTACCTGGATGTGGAAAACTAGGTTTTGGACAGAACCAAGGCATTGCATGGTCCACCGGACTCAAGCCTCAGGGGAAACCAACTACCTGGATGTAATGAAAACTAGGTTTTGGACAGAACCAAGGCATTGCATGGTCCTCGGACTCAAGCCTCAGGGGAAACCAACTACCTGGATGTAATGAAAACTAGGTTTTGGACAAAACCAAGGCATTGTATGGTCCTCGGACTCAAGTTTCATGGGAAAACCAAATACTTGGATAAGAAAAGGTTTGACTCTCATAAGAAAGGTTACTTGGTAAAAATGTCAGGTCACTTCATCCACGGCTTAAACACCATAAAATGTTAAGGCCAATAAAGGTGTAAGGAAAGGGGTGGAACGCCCCAGCATTTAGTCGTATAAAAGGGCTATTCATTTGGTAGGGGATATGTCCTCGGACGGCTATTTCTCACACGGCATCAAGCCTTCGGTTCTCTCCTCGGCTAGTTCCGGGTGAGTACTATTTTTTACGGGTCGGCCTTATTGTGCCAAGCACTTCTATTAAAGCTATGGCGACATCATTTTATTATCAAATATTTTGGTCTTAGTCGTCATTAATTTAGATGCTATATTATTGTGCCGAGCAGCGCTTGCAAATTTATGAAAACATAGAGACATAACATGCGAAATAAGGTAGACAACAATTTTTATTAATATAAAAAAATCATTACAACATACAAAAAGGGGCTCAAACGAGCCTATACAAAATGTAAACTGCCTAAGCAACCATTACATCTGTAGTACAGAAAAGTAAACTGTCAAGCGTCTTTTAAACTCGTCTTCAAAATTTCTCCAATCTCTGCCTCATTGCTGCTCATACTGAGAGAGGGACTCACTTTAAAAAAGAAGATGAATAAAGAAGATGGAGGACATGAGTAAAGAAGGAGGAGAAGAAGAGAGAGAGATGAAGAGACAAAGAGAGGAACAAAAGATAGAAAAGAAACAGCACCAGGGCGGAACTGGTGCTGGGAAGACAATAAGAAGAGGGAGGGGAAGGGCACCAAGGAGCAAAAGAGGGAGAAGCAGAAGCACTTAGCCCCTGCCTCCGCCCTGACTCCTAACACGCCGGTGCCATATTAGGTACGCTCGTGAGGAGCCGGATGGTAACGATCTTGGGTGTTCTCGACTCAGTCACGTCGAAAGTTTGACGTGACGAGTCCCTGCTTCGGATTTTGACTGAAAGAAGGATGAGGTTGATTTTGAGTCTTAGCCATCCTTGTCCCGATCGAGCCATGATAAGTTTTATCAGAACGTGGCGTTTTTGGGAGGGGTGGGACTTTTGCATCCCTTGTTGTTATGATAAAGTATTTTGCGATTAAGTGTATAAACCGGCGAGTAAACCGAATCTTAAGGGAGGCTAAGTATTCCAGAGTCGCAGGAGGATGAAAAGGGATTTTTGGTAAAAACAATCACCTCCTCCTGTCCTACTTATACAGAGGGCGGAGCGGGGGGCATTTAATAAGTTCAGATCTCCAAAGGAATCAGCAAACCCAAACACGCCGATTCCGCTTCTCCACCCCATCAAAATAAACCGTCGAATTAAAGTAGTCTCGTAAATAGTGATTATTCAAAGTGCGTTTTGAATACCCCAAGCGATAAGAATGCATCAAGCGCGAAATTAAAAACTGTCTCATAGACCGGTGCACCTCTTGGGCATATGAAGCGCCGCCAGCATGTTCAATAGGCCGAATGGATTGGGCCGTAGGAAGAAGTTTGGCATCACCAAAACCCCCCTGTCCAGCCCAGAGGTTGGACAGCCGGGTTTTGAGGGGCTAATGTGGGGCGCAAATGATTTATGGGCCAGGCCCCTCTACCCAGGGAGAGTCCAAAGGCCCAGGCCGAGGAGGATTATGGCCCAAGTTCAACGAAATAGCCTTTGGGTACCGCCGAGGGTAGTTCAGTCCTCGGCAGACCCACAGTACCTCCAAAGGGAAGGGTAAAAACGGTATAGGACTGGAACATGGAAGAAAGATCTAAAATATCCAGGGAAAGCTGCTGTTATTGCCATTTAATGTTCTGAACCCGACAGAGCCGCATTCTTTGGCTTTTACAACCATCCCCAACGACTTTGAGTATGGACTGATGGGACAAGTATCAATCTTGGAAAGTTTAACCCTACGCGTGGACGAAGGACAGTGGACGCGAGCTAGTATAAAAGGAAGAGTAAGTAATCTATAGAGGGGGTTGGGAAAAATGGCCAGAAACCAGAACCTCCCAACCCACCTCCAGGAGAAAGACTCCAGGGGTGTAGGAAAGCTTAAGTTCATACGAACACCGCGAAAAACCCACCGCCTATCGAACAAGGCCTAGCCTTTCAAACCCACGCTCTACAAATGATATTGTTAGGGGCATTTTCACGTGCGAACCCGACACTGTTACGGTCCGTCACGAATCGCGTCCTTACAGGTATGGATAGAATCTATTCCACTAGACATACAAGAAGTATTGGACTTTGATTATGTTTTCTTTTGAAGAAAAGGTTTGCAAAGCCTAATTCTATACCAAAAAAATATTATATATAACAAAATCGAAACCCCCAAAGTCATTAGTACGATGCATCTCAAAATATCCTCAAATATCTGTGTAAGATTTTTTATTATTATTTTATTTTTTTTTTTTGAGTTCATGGTTTAGGAAAAGATATTTAAAAATATCACTAGTTATTTAGGGTATGATTTCTGCTACCACCAGTGGCGACTCCAGGAATTTTGTCCAGGGTATTCCTATTTTACTTTGAAAAAATTTTGGGCTATTTCAGTCTATTTCGAGTGTTTCGGGACGTTTCAGTAAATACCGACCGAAATTTAAGATTTGGCCAGTATGAAGTTTGTGCTTTAAAAAAAAAATGTTCTTAAAACCAAAACAAATTTGTATTTTGTACACCGAAAAACCTCAAAAGGAAAAAAAAAATGAACAAAGGTAGCTGTACAATAAACTATAAGTTCATTTGAAATATTAATAAAATTATTAATTATTGTTATTTAGTTGTTTTATTAATTTTTTTGTCTTTTATAAACTATAATTTGTTATATTGTTATTTTATTAATTATTAATTATTATTTAGCCTAACATAATTTAATTTGTTTATCTTTTATAATGTATTGATTAATTAAATTATTTATTATTAAGATTATGAGCCAACTGTCAATCAGAAAATTTTACAATCACAAATCACAATAACATTACACTAAAAGACAATATCTAACCAACTCACCAACAGAAACACCAACACCAACACACACCAACCAACGGATAAGAATCATAAGATAAAACCAAATTTAAAAAGTAAAAAAATATGCAAAATATTAATAAACTTAAAAGCTTCAGCCAATCACAGTTCAGAGTTACTCCTCACAGTTCAGATAAAGATTTAAAGTCACTCTTAAAGAATAAAGAGAGAGAGAGACAAAGACAGAGCTTCATTTCATTTCAGATTTCAGATTTCAGATTTCAGATAGAGAGAGAGAAAGAGAGAGAGAGAGAGTGAGAGTCAAAGAGAAAAAGTGAGAGAAATATCTTGAGGGAGCACCGGAGCAGCCGAGCAGGGAGGCCAGAAGAGTGAAGGCTGAGGCTAAGGCAGTGACCGTCGAGCGATCTGCGAGCGATGTGCGACGCGATGTGCAAGCGATCTCCGACGAGCGATCTGCGAGTGATGAGCGACGCGATGTGCGAACGATCTCCGACAAGCGATCTCCGATGAGCGACGATGTGCTTTGGACTGATCTCCGATGAGGGGCGAGTCGAGTCGGGCGATGAAGATAAAGATTTAAAGTCACTCTTAAAGAATAAAGAGAGAGAGAGACAAAGACAGAGCTTCATTTCATTTCAGATTTCAGATTTCAGATAGAGAGAGAGAGAGAGAGAGAGAGAGTGAGAGTCAAAGAGAAAAAGTGAGAGAAATATCTTGAGGGAGCACCGGAGCAGCCGAGCAGGGAGGCCAGAAGAGTGAAGGCTGAGGCTAAGGCAGTGACCGTCGAGCGATCTGCGAGCGATGTGCGACGCGATGTGCAAGCGATCTCCGACGAGCGATCTGCGAGTGATGAGCGACGCGATGTGCGAACGATCTCCGACAAGCGATCTCCGATGAGCGACGATGTGCTTTGGACTGATCTCCGATGAGGGGCGAGTCGAGTCGGGCGATGATGTGCTGGAGTCCGGACTGCGACAGTGCGACTGGACCGATCTAACTTCTAAGGGGAGGTGTTGCTCACTTGCTTTGTTGCTTTGTTTTTTAGGTTTGCTTTAGCTTTAGTGATTTCTGGTGTACTGATTAACTGATTTGAGGTTTTTGATTTAGTGATTTGCTCTGTATTGGGGTTTTGGCTTTTTTTTTTTTTTTTTTTTTTTTAATCCGTGGGTTTGCTTCTCTGTAATCCGTTGGGCTCTGTTGGGCTTGCCGTGGGCTTGATGTTGGGCTGCCATCCGTTGTTTTGCTCTATTACAATTTTTTTTTTTTTTAATTTGAGGGTGTTCTTATTTTTTTTTTTTTTTTGAGGGTGTTCCTTTTTTTTGTTGAGGTCCTATATATATATTTTTTAAGGGTAAACAAATAAAAAAATTTAATTATTATATATAAAAAAAAAAAAAATTTCAAGTCAGGGTTCCTGGGAACACCCTGACCATAACGTGGCGCCGCCACTGGCTACCACAATATATATATATATATATATATATATATATTGCACCCTTAACTCCAAGAAGAAGTATCATACACATACACATATATTAGGTTAGAGTAGATTTTATCTAAGATTTAAAAAAAAAAAAAAAAAACAAAAAAACAAAAAAAAAAAACTACAAGGCCAAGATAACATTTGAAAATAACATTTCTTTGATGCACGATAGTAACCACCATAAAAGAACCTATGGGCTATGGAGGCAAAGAAAGAATCACCATCGAAGAATCGGCACTAAGACCATACATATAAAAAGCTGGCACATTGGCCCATAATTAACTTATCAATCTGGGCCATTAGGTGCACTACTAATGGTCAGTTAACCATTTACAAGTCCTGTCCATACATCATATATCTCTAAAATAAACGCAAAAATCTCCTCTTCGAGTCTCTCTCTCTCTCCCTCTTTGACTCTCTCTCTCTCTGCATCATGTCTGCTTCATCGGATTCAAGAATTCTGAAAATAGGCATAGTAGGCTTTGGCCCCTTCGGCCAGTTTCTGGGAAAGACCATGATCAAACAAGGCCATATTCTAAGGGCAACTTCACGGTCAGATTACTCTGAACTCTGTGCCAACTCGGGTATCTCATTCTTCAGGTAAGGTACATGTATGCAAGTGTTCGTATACTATATGATATAAGTTATGTTTTTAAAAGTCCTAGTTAGGCCAAGTATCTTCTTTTTGCTGTTGGCTATAGAATACAGTAGCACAAAGATTTTGATACATATTTCTAAGATCTTGCATTCAAAGATCAGATTTTTCAAAAGGAGCACCAACCATTTCTTTTTTTCTTTTCTTTTTTTCAGAACAAAAGGGTGAGAAAGGGTCTGTAAATTTTTCTTCTTCTACTATATTGATTTTAGATTTTTTATTTAAACATAAATAACAGCCTTACACTTGTCTAACATGCAAGAAAAAAGACCCTTAAAATGACATGAGTTAATACATATGAAATTACAACTTTTATAGGAAGCTACAAAAACGTTAAATTTTAACATCTGCTGCAAATCACTAATCCATTTATCTCAATCACTACTAATTTTATTTGTTTTAAGAAAATTTAATTACTAAAGTTTCACAGAACATGGTTTATTTTAAGTAAAACTTAATTGCCAGAGTTTGAAGAAACTTAGAATATTGGTATGATTAAAACTAAAACCCATAACCTCAATTCTCCACAGACATAGCACAACAGTAATATGTATAGACTACCGACAGTAGGGAATTCGGGGAATTCTTTATGAATTCCTTTGTATATTATGTGGAACATATGGAGAGAACGGAATAATAGAATCTTTGAAGGGGAGGAGCGTTTTATTATCAAGTTGAAGCGCGTTTTCCTCTGTATTTATTTGAATGGAGGACCACTTTGAGTGGTCTTGCCATAACCTCTGTTTTAGATTTCGTAGATTTATGTATTTTTGGGTAGGCTTTTGCTTTCCTTGTACACTCCCTGTGTACCAAGGAAGTTGTTTTCTCCTTGTTTGTATTTACCAATAAAAAGAAAAAAACATATTCCTTAATTCACTTTGTATTGTTACATAGAAGGCGTATTCGTATGCCTATTCAATGTGCATATTACATATCCTATGCACTTTCAGGGAAGTAGGTGCATTTCTTGAAGCCGAAAATGATGTCATTCTGATATGCACATCAATCCTATCTCTACAAGAGGTTCTCAAATCAATGCCATTCCATCATCTGAAACGGCCAACACTTTTCGCAGACGTACTCTCAGTTAAAGAGCATCCAAGAAACGTTCTATTGCGAGTATACTTACACATTGATACCCATTAACATTATTATCAAAATTCTTTCATACATTTGCTTACATATGTTTAAACATGATCACATATGTATTTTGTGTTGAATAGGTACTGCCACAGGAGTATGACGTGCTTTGCACTCACCCTATGTTTGGACCAGAGAGCGGGAAAGATGGGTGGAAGGATCTAAACTTCATGTACGAGAAAGTTAGAATAAGAAATGAAGCTATCTGCTCAAGCTTCCTCCAAATTTTTGAAAGCGAGGTAACTTCTAATAGTATTCAATACTCCCATTATCTCCTATTTCTATTATCTCTTAAACCTCTTAAAAGTATTAAATACTGTAATTCTCCCTCTTCTTACATATATAAGAGACCCCTTTATAAATTTAATTAATAGAATTCACTATATGTAAATGCCTGTGAAAAGTTTATAACTAGTGAAATTAATACGATGCCTTATTGTCAAATGTTTTGTAGTGCCATTACATGACTCTCCCAACAGGGAGAACCAGGATTTGAATCCTCCCTAAGTGACTTATCCATATACTAGTCATGAGGATATCCAGATAAGTGGGGGACACGTTTGATGGTTCTGGGATAACCACCAGTCAAAACCTGTACTTCCTTTTATTTTTTGGGTCAGACAGTCAGAACCTGACTAAAGGGAAAAAAGATAAGACATAGCCATATATGTCTTTATCGTTTTTCTTAAAATTATTATTACATGGGCCACATATTGACCTGGCTAAAGTTCCAATCCAATCCTGTCCAAAAAGTTTGTTATAGAAAACTCCAATCAGAAAGCAAACCCGTGCATAATCACCCTTCCACTTCCATCTTTTGAACCCAAAAATATCAGACACAAAAGGATGCAAAAGTCTTACAGATTTTATTTTATTTTATTATTTTAAAGGCCTTACACCTACAGTTACAGATTTTTGTTTCTTTTTTTTCTTTTTTGGTTTTGTTTAATTGTTTCAAAAGATGGTTTTGTCAACCAAGACGTCAAGTTCTAATAGTATTTTCTAACGAACAATACAATTGGGCAAGACCAAAACATGTCTAAAGTTAAGCCATTGCCTCTTCCCAATGTACTTCATCCCAACTTCACAACTATTCACTCTCATTTTTTAACAACTAGCCCAAACACTGCAATTCTCTTTTAATGAAATATTTCGTATTGAACTCTTGAATAACAACACTATATATCAGGGTTGCAGAATGCTCAAAATGTCTTGCGAAGAACACGATAAATTGGCTGCTAGAAGCCTGTTTTTAACTCATACCATTGGCAGGTAAAGCCACCTAATCACAATTGTAAAATTACTCAAAAAGGCCATCATTATAAAACTGAAGCTTCCACTTTGCAGGGTTCTGTCAGAAATGGAGATCCAGTCCACATCTATAAACACAAAGCGCTTTGAAACACTTGTTCAGTTGGTATGCTCAATCAGTTCTAGTTCCTATAAATATTCTCTTCTTTCTTCCATCTTCTCATCAACTAAAAAAGTTGAAAAAGGATATACAATGAAGAGACACACTAATGTTACACTATATGCAGAAAGAGGGCACCATGAACGATAGTTTTGATCTGTTCAGTGGGTTATTTGCACATAATAGATTTGCCCAGCAAGAGGTATGGACCAGCTGCCTATGTTTTGAAAATGTCTTTAATAAAATTCCAAACACACACTAGCTTGATAAATTAACAGTTGACTCAATATGTCATGCAGCTACAAAACCTTGAACTTGCATTGCAGAAAGTTAAACAGAAGCTGATAGAGAAGATGAATGAGGAGAAGGATTTGAACGATTCTAAAGACGTGGAGTACTCTCATTAAGAAAGATGTATTAATAGATATTGCTTCAAGCTATTTTCTTGTATTTGAAGGATAAGCTTTGAAGGATAATCTAAACCTTTTATTTTTGGGGGGTATAAGTAATGTAATATTTTATTAATATAAAGAAAAAAAAAGTCACCCAAGTATACAGGAAGTATACAAAAGGGGACCTTACAATCAATCACATAAATCTAGCAAATCAATAACAGATCATAAGGATTGACAACGTAAAATTGACATCCAATCCAAAAAAGTTCTAAGAGATGACACCAATGAAGGATAATCTAAACCTTTGTCTGAGAATATTGAAGTTAGAGAACTTATCCAAAGTACCACTCAAAAGGCTTTTTTTAGAAGAGAGAGAGAGAGAGAGAGGTAAGTTCTTTATTGTTGCAAATTGATTCACGTCTGGATAGAACCTGATACAACAGGTGGTAAAGATCCAAACCATAAAAGACTCTCAGTTGCATATTTTGACAACAAAACAACTACCCAAACTTAAGTCCCAAAATTTTGGGATTATCTATGGATTCTCAACAAACTAGAACAAACTAGTTAGGGTTGACCACATTTATAGTACCACAATATGTATATGTAGTGGATTTTTTCATAATAAAATGACTGAATTTTACAATGGTTGTCAACCTAACGCAAACCTCCTTTTTCTGGTCTTGGGACCAACTGTTAATGTTTTGACACTAAGCATTGGCATAGGTGGAGTTACACTTTTCTATTTTGACCTATTTAATATTATCCCACAGATGTTGATGTTGAGATGCCTTCCTGTTATCCAAGCAACATATTTATACATGAATGTGCTCAAAATATGGAAATTAGTTGACACAAATTACTGAGGGCCATCACAATCAAAGTAATAAATAATATACCGGCTGGAATTTATCATTCAGACCACCAATGTACACTTACTCCTGAAATGTACCAACTTAAATACAGGATCGTTTTGGCCTGTATCGGCTGTTTCAGCTTGTTTCAATTGTTTTGGTGAGTACTGTATCATTTGTTTTTTCTTTTTTTCTTAGTATATAATGAACAAATGAAACTTTGAGTTAGTGTATTTTATCTTTTTATTAATGTTGATCTAAGAATCTTAAATAATTTGTTTTGAATTGAGATTATATGAGTATATTTGTTTATATAATGATGAGTTAGCAAAAAGTAACTCCTATTTAATGCTCACAGGAAGGTGTCCTGCCCTTATATTTACCAAAATTGGAAAAATTATATTAAATCTACAATCAGGTCATGGAAGAGATGTATAAAGCATAAAGACCATAATTTATTTCTCTCAGATCTCTCTACAACAACTTTTAAAGAATGATATACAAATTAGTATGAAATTGAGAAGTCAGATTTCACCTGACACCTCATTGATTCTTGATTTCATCAACAGTGACTTCTTCTGTGTTTTTGCATCCCAATGCAGCATGACTAGGAGAATCTGGTATTTCATAAGAGGGCTGTCCATTTTTCTGAGCTTGCAGTCCAGTAAACCGTGCAAGATCAACCCATTGCTGCAGCATTAAAGTGAGAATATTTTAAACCAATATTGAGGAAAAAGAATTATTCATTCGGTAGGATTAGGAAAGATACCACCATTAAAATAACTGTGCAATGCACATTCTATCAGAAGCACGAGCCCCAACACTCATTGCAAAATCAACAAAACTCATCAAAACTAAAAAATATAAATTCTTTTTTTTTTTACTTCTTTTTTTCCCCATGCTTTGGTCGTGTTATACTCTTAGTATGCTTCCCATGTACTTGGGTAGAACTCTTTCTCTTCTTTTAATAAATTTGTACTTATCAAAAAAAAAAAAAAATTATTGATTTTACAAATGTTTTACATTAACAACAAGGCATGGATATCTTCCTCACAGGCTTTCTTCTCTTGTGACAAGCATATGTACTCTAATAACATAAATTACGTAATTTCATATACATAAAAATATGTGAAATTAAGTTTCTGTAATGGTTCTTACAAAGAATTATATGGCTGTCCTAACTTCATATGATCCATCCAGAAAGGGAAGAAAATTTATTAAGCAAAACATAAATATAAAGAGTAGAATATATAGAATATTAAGATGATTCTAACCTGAGTTCCCCAGTAGGAGTTGATTGTCCTAACAAAAAATGATAGCATATTTACAAGTAATATTTGAGAAGAAAACTCATCAGAAATCCGATGCTCCACTATCCCAGCTATAATCTGCATTACAATTCGTTCTGACGTTATTATCAATCTAAAACAGATACACAATTAAGATGCAAATATTTATATATTTTTAAGTGTCAGTTGTGTAAAGAGAGAGAGCTGTCTGCTAGTAAGTACTTTTTGATAACTTGGGAGCTTCATATTTGTTTCACAAACAGGCTAATGTGAAGCTGATACCAAGAAAATAGGTTGAAGCATAAAAAATGACATCACTCAGATGACACTTGAAATGCCACTGAACAAACTATAGTGTTAAAAAGATGTAATTACATAGGAAGTGGAAATGGTGCATATTTGAGGCTTTACAAAATTTTGAAATAATAAATCTATAGAAAGGGTTTGGGGGAGGGAAATTATTACGTACTCCCAAAGTACAACGACATGGTACTTCCTCCTCTCACACGAATGTTGGCTCCTACAATGAATTTATTTTTTAAGATCCACCATTAATGTGAGAGGAGGGAATACCACGTTGTTGTACTCTTGGATTACTTAATAATTACTCTTGGGAAAGGGGGAGAGGAAAAGAAACAGAAAAACATACCAACTCACACGAATTAATTTTGAAAGGTAATATATTATATATCCGTGATAATAATCATATGATATGCCTTATATGACATCAAAGTTCCAAAGAGATTACAATAAATATTATGCAGTTACCTCTCAGAGTATACAAGGCAAAATGCCATCCTTCATTACATTTAATAGTTTAAAGATGCATATGTATTATATCCATATCCATTACTTCTTTTTTTCCTGAATAATATCCATCTTTACTTCATCAATGATTGATTCAACAGAATCATCTCAGATCATTTCTTAGAACATATTTCTAATGTAATGATAATGTAGCAGGCCCTTCCCAATCAAAAGGAAGCCAGGTGTTTTTCAATGCCTTCAAAAAAACTGTCATTACTATATATATATATATATATATATATGTACTTTAGTTACACTTACGAAAATAAAATAAAATATAAAATATAAAAAATAAAAAGAAGAAGAAGAAGAAGAAGAAGAAGGATGTATCTTTATCACTAAATTATTTAAATGCAAAAAAGTTGTAATAACAATACTAAAATACAATTGATTAGTACAAGCATCTGAAACTAGTACTCTCTCTACCTGATAACGTAGATTTGCTGAAGTTCCAAGAAAGCATCCATAGACAACTGCTGTTTTGAGTATTGGTGATCTTTTAGTACGTTGATTAGCAACCAGCGCTGGATTGAGGAACCTATGAATTGCATATAAAACATTCGAGGCTGCCACAGCTCCAATACTGGAAATAAATCCTACACTAGCAAGTTTCAAACCACCAAAAAGCACCGATGCAACTCTATGACTGAGAATCCAATTCTTCCCAGCAGGATTTTTTTGAAATGCATTATCAGGGATGGACCCAAGGAGACCTTGCAAAGCATCTATGCTATCAGGAACATTTATCTCATCAGCACGTGAAAGGAACGACAGGGTTGGAGCAGGAAGCCAAACCGTAAAAAAATCAACAACCGTTCCCCTGACAGTATCCGTAATGACATAGTCAAGCTCTTCAAAGAACTTTTCTTTACGCCTCTCATACTGTGCTAGAAGAGTAGTTGTTATAGAGATAGCTTCTTCTATAGCTAATCTATGCAAGAATTTAGGATCTGCCAACAATCTTTCCCTGAAACCCTGCATCAAGATGAGCTATGGTCAACTTGTGTGCCTATTCAGACTTTCCTTCTCTATTTCTTCATAACATCAGAAGATAAACAATTGGTATGGTCCAACAATGTACAAAATTTTATAATAAAACATAGAGAAAATTCTCTTGATCAAATACCAAAGTAAAATTTTCACGTTCACAAACCGAAATACCTGGAAACGATGAGTCAGTTCTGAAATAAGAGGATATTTCTCCAAATCAAAGAAGTTCTGTAGTACCTCTGGTGATACTAAACCAAGATCAAGTCCTTTTTGAAGGTCCTGAAAAGTATATCAACATTAAGGACTTCATAAGACAAATGAAGTTCATTAGGGAGATGACACTTAATAAAAACATTCCTAAATTGCAAACCTAACAAGCCCACCACATTCTACAACTTCCTGCCATTATATACAGAGTAATTATATCCAAATACAACCACCATCACTGCCAAGCCTTAGTCCTAAATTTTTGGGGGAATTCATATAAGTAACTACTACTGTTTTAAGTCAAATAATTTAGTGATTAAATTTTACATTAGTCATCAACCTATCAAATCATAAAAAAGAAAGGACAAATATTTATCTTACATTGTAAAACTCAACCCAGTTCCTCAATTCATGGAACATGTACAAATAATATCTCTACACATATAGACTAGTACAAGATGCCGTATCATGTGACACAGTATAGATTTTGGTTCACCATCAACACTGGCATAAAATATCAATTCCAACCCACCTTATTGACAAGAACAGGTTATTGTTTGAAGTAGAGAATTACCTGATTATTGGTTACTTTGACTTGCAACCAGAATAATCCATCTATCAAATTCAAAATACTAATTTGATTTTAAAAGGTAAATTTCAACTGATTCAGCAACTGTTGTTTACACAATTAACTCACTCAGTTGTTCAGATTGTCATTCTTTTTTTCGTTTCATATTCTCGTATTGGTGTACATGCTATGCTTCTCTTCAAGTTTTATGATAGCTAATTATTCATTTCATATTAAATATAAAACCAACTTGTGCATCCATGAATCTCAACAAGGTGACACCACTAAACAAGTCATAAAGAACTTCAATGATGACAATTATCTCAACTTGTGGAAGTCTTCAGAGGAACAGGTTGGTCCTCCAAAATTTTTGTTGCTACAACTATTTGTGTACATTTATGGGAAACTTTTACTCATACCAATGTTACTAAAAATTGAAGAAGGAGACAGTGGTATAATTTCAGCCATCTCCTCTGGAATGACACCCTAGAGTGCATCGTCTGAGCTTTTCTACACCTCAACCTACCATAGATAGAAATTTAGAAGTTGCAATTGAATTTCAATAGAATTTCCGTGCTAACTTTTACCATAATTTGAGAAAAGACAAATAACTTGCAGATCTTCGATCTTAATAAACATAATATGTGCATGAGGAGACAAATGAAAAAGCCACAACTATTTAATTTGACTATTTGAGTACTGTAAATTATTCATAGAAGTAAGAATTTAAATGGATAAGGTTTGTCAACTAACCAGCCCACTCAATAATAGTTCAAATTCCTTTTTCTATATGATTCTTTGTCAATACTTAAGATACTTTTTGTGTTCATTATCGTGAACATGAAGTAATTTTCTCTTTTTATAAATATTATTAATTATCAAAAAATAATAATTCAAATTACAGGACCTCAGATTCTAAATAGTACATCCAAAAAGAAGACAAATGTAAGAATCAACCAAGTCATGCAAATCAATATAAGGCATCATTTTTCCATGAAAACCATTAAGAACTAACCTGTGGAAGGGCATCTCTCCTCCTGCCAGCTGCATTCATTACCCGAGCAATCTCAGCACGATCAAAACAATTTCTACTGCAGGGACTGGCAGCAGAATACCACAAGAAATCAGCAACCGGAACTTCTCCCTCTCTCCTTATTTGTTGCCTTTCAGGATCAAGTAATATAACCACTTGGTTTTTCTTTTGCATCTTTTTTGAAATTCTTGCCGGCAGCCCAGTCCCCCTTGATCCATACATAACATGGCTTGCACCTGTTACCACTACTAGCATGCCAGTGGCTCCTCCATCCACCATGGTTTGTAAAATGATCTGGGACATGCTATATTCCTCTACTACTCTTATTTGTGCAGATAGGTATGAGCTTGGCCCAAAAGGAACAGATTGATTTGGAGAATTCATATCAATTGGTGATCTGCGTGAGATGGAAGTGAAGCCTGAAATGAAGCCCGAACCAGCTGGAGGGGCATATACTTTACGATCAGCCTTTGAAAGCCCACGAATTCCTTCTGCTTGGACAGTTCTTAAAACCTGTTAATATCAGAATAATTTTCATGTTCTCCAAAGTTACTACATCAAGTCATGCATAAGCTGAGAGAATAAAATGAAAGTAGTGAAAGAACTATGCCATAGTGGTGGACAATCAGACCCATGGCAGCTATAAGTCATGTAGCATTTATAAACTGTCAAAAGCCAAAAGACCATTAGAAGGTTTGCATTACTACTATGGTCCAACATCTTAAAAAAATTACATAATAATGTATCATATTTTAAAACCAGGGCATACTCAAAGTTCTTGCTTGGAGTGATACTATAAGCAAATAGATTACTTTGTTTTCTATGTGCATATATCATCAGTTCCCTACCCAAGACAGTATAAGGAACAACTTAGCAAGGCACCTATTGATTTATGTGAAAAAATGCAGGAGTACCTTTAGTGGTGTACCACAAGCAACAAGCTGAACTCCATTATCGCGACAATAGCTTAGAAGAGGCTGATACTCCTGCCAGCATTGAGGCGGCCAATGTGATGCATAAGACTTCAATGTTTCTCCATCTATTCTGCCATCATGTAGATCTTGACATAAGCAGCAGAGAAATGTGATGGATGAAGAATAAAAAGGGAATATGTGTTACAAACTATTCAAAAACTGCACAAACATCTTCATGTTCCACAGCATAAAGGATACATTATCTACTCATACACTATGAAAGACACCCTTTTATGATATTACAGTAACAAATGCAGTGTGTTAGCACTTAGCAACTAGCGCTTTGCTTTTTTCTAGGGTCCATGGGATATTATCACTCCAATTCCAAGTTCTCAATTCCTTCAATTGGCTAGAGGCAAGTCCAAAGGGTTATTCCTTCAACAGGTTCCCTACATTATCAAAAAATTACTACTTCAATTCTGAGTAGTAAGTCATAATTATTGGTTTATTGTATCATTACCTTATTTACCTATTTACTTTAGCTGTCAGAACTATAAGCCATGCAAACTGGGTTTAGGATCTTCAATTTACATGTCACAGTTCTAACATAACCTTGTGGAGTGTAAAGTTAGTCCAACCATTCATAAATTGAAATCAGCACTGGTTAGTGAGACATAAATTGTCATAATCAATTCCTAACCATTCATTGAAATTCTTCTAAACTTAAATGAAATTCTCAAGCTTCTTAACTAGTAATAACTAAAATAATACATTCAAATTTACAAGGAATTTGATTCATTTTAAAGAAAGAGAAAAAGAAAGAAAACCTTTTATCCATGTACTGATTGAGTTGGTCCTGAAGATCACAAGGAAATGCCTCAAGAGCCAAAGAAATTGACCTATCAGACTCAGACTCAACGCACCGTTTCCTCAAGTTCTTAACGATCTCGAGCTCCAATTCCTTATCGTCCCGAACAGGCACGTGCTCCGCTTCCCCTAAATACACAACCCTCGCGTTCATCAACTTCTCCCACACCTTCCTCTTGTCTTTCCCCACCGCCACCGGCTCTCCGATCACCGCCGCGTCGTAAATCCTCGAAACCACCACATCATCCTCCGCCGCGGATTTCGCTTTCTCCGGCTCCTTCATCGCGGGAAGGTTAGGCGGATTATCCTCCGCACGCGCCACCGCAGATCGGAGAGCATACGCGCCGGCGGTGAGGACCGGAGCCAGTAAGACATGCCGTCTCGTGTGCGCGCTGGCGGAGAGTTTTATTACGTGGCGGCGGTTTCCGGCGGGGATTCGCCGGAGAGTAGAGGTACCGGTTGTGTGTAGTAGTAGTGGTGGTGGAGTGTCCAAGACAATGTAAGTGTGGGGTTTCATTTTTCGCGGGCAACAATGTTTGAGCTGTCAGGGACTCATGGCTAACATAGAGAGTCAGAGAGATAAAGAGTAGTAGTACTATTTTTCAGCTTTGGATGAGTTTTGTGTCACTGTCATAACTACGTGTTTGTTTTGGCGCCCTTTACATGTTTGGAATTTTTTGGCGCCACATAAATTGGTAAAATACGGGTAGATTTGATCCCTCTTTCTTTTTTTTTGCCGGGTAAATGAGGGGATAGAATCCCGAGCCATAGCTATACAATAACACCGGGTGACACTAGGCTACAAAAGCCCAATGGCTCGTTTGTTTTATTGTTTATACTCCATTTGATACGTATGATTGTCTTGTTTTTAGGCTTTAAGTAAACAAAAGTCACAAACGAGTTTGGATTGGATGTTTGGACAGTAAAAGTACATGCACGTGAGCATTCATACAAGCAGACACTCCATTTGATAAGTACGATTGTTTTATATTTTACCTATTCTATCTTCAAAACCAAATTATCTATTTTAATAGTACATTATTCTCTCTTCTTTTTTTTCTTGTCAAGTAAATTTTTTTTGAAATAAAAGTATATTTTTAATTAAATAATTATATAACTAAATTTTAAAAGAAAAACTTAAAGAACAACATCTAATATACAGTACCTAAATTTTATCCTTTATATTATTTTTAAAAAAATATTAATTTTTTTTAAATATTTTTCTTTCATCATACACGACAATTATCACAGTTACTAAATGAAAAAATAAAAAATTTATACAATTACTCCTTCACCAGCAAGATACATAAATAAACAATAAAAAACTAAATGAAAAATTAGTAGTATCAAGATAAATTTACACAATTACTACTTATTATCACAATCATATATTTTTACACAATTTTACATGTACGTGTAATTTTTAAATTTAGTTAACTAAAATGTGATACTTTTTATGTTATACAGGAGTTTTAACTCATGAATTCGAGTGTGTTTAAATACTGCTTATCTTGCTGAAATTGAAAACTTATTGCTGAAAATACTGTAAATAAAAGTAAAAGTTAGTTGAAATAGTATAGTAGGACTATGAATAGTAACAAAAAGTGAAGTGAGACTCATAAATAATAACAAAAATAAACTGAATGGTAAAATAATTTTAATTTTTTATCCCAATCCAATCGCACATGAAATTAAGCAAAGACACAGCCAAACCACAAAGCGAAAAGACTAGCCTAAATTATACATTCTTGGTCTCTAAAAAAAGAAAAAACCAAAAACACTGCATCCTAGGTTGCTGCTGCATTCATAGGAGTAGGGAGAAATTTGACATTGTAAAGGTTAACGAATTTATTGCTAGTACATAATCTGTTTCAAGCTGGATTTGGGTGTAATCCCGAGTCGAGCAAGTCGCAACCTAGAACGAAAAATCTAAAGTTTAGTAACTAATTAGTAATTATCCCCTCAACACATCCCTATCCTATGTTTTTAACCGAAAAGTTTATGACTCATTTGGTACATGTGTTTAAAAACTAAAAATTACGGTTGAAAAACATGTGTGGAAATACATGTGGATGAAAAAATAAGTAAAAATACGTATAATATTATTTAAAAACTGAAAATTGTTGTTTGAAAACACAAACCAAACACCCCCTTAATAATTTAAATACCCTACTCATTGTAACTATCAAACTGTTAAATCTTACTTGGGCTTTAGTCAGGGAGAACTCGTTGGTAACAAGGGCCCTTCCACTAATGACTAAACGACGCAAAGGGCCACCAAGCATGAAGCAACTAATCCTGGAACCAAAATTTACTGGTTTGGCCATCACCTATTGCCGTTTAGGTTCTAGAGTAGCATGTTTTTGCCAATAAGAATTGCACCCCAAGTATGGGATATGCCGCGAAGTTTTTTGTCAAATTTTTAAAAAAATAGAAAGACAATTATTACATTTACATAGTTTGTACACATTTGCATGAATAATTTACAATATCGTATACTGTTAATACCGTATACTGTTAATACAAATATGTGTTATACACATTTATTTAATTTACAGTGTACGTAAAAAAATGAATGTAAAAGCACAATTTTTCAAATCAATTTTTGAAAAGTGACATTGTTGATTGTAATGTGCACTATGCAGCTTTATAAGGAGCTTAAATGACTAGGGAGTGTAATTTTAGACCAACTAAACTTGGTGTTGCCCCGCAAGAAGTCTCATTTATGTTGGCCTTAATATGAAGAAAAAAAAAAAAAAAAAACCCTTATATATGTTTTACTTTTAAATTTTAATCATTCTTTAACGCCAGAAACTTTCTTGCCTTTCAAAATTAAAATTAAAAATAAAATATAACAATAATGTATTCATAATAAAGTTATTTTTCATTCAATCTTAAATACTTCTAAATACCTTCTCAAAAAAAAAAATTTCTAAATAGGTTTCTTAAAAATAAATAAATAAAAAATAAAAAACTTCTAAATAGGATTTGTGAATTTTCTCTGTACGAGACAAAACAAGGATCAGGCCCAATCCAAACAAAGATGGGCTATTAAGCAAGCCCATTACAATTAATTTATAAAGACGGGTTATCAAGGTCAAATTTCTTATCCTTAATGACTCTTGTAAGGACACGATTCGTAACGAACCATAGCGGTGTGGGGTTCGCACGTAAAAAAGCCCAAAACAATATCATTTGTAGAGCATGGGTTTAGAAGGCTAGGCCTTGGTCACCAGATGGTGGGTTTTTCGTGGTATTCGTGCGTGTCTAGGTTATCTTCACCCATGGAGTCTTTCTCCTGGAGGTGGGCTGGGAGGTTCTGGTTTTTGGCCATTTTTCCCAGTCTCTTCTTTAGGTTACTTATTTTTCCTTTTATATTTGCCTGCGTTCATTGTCCTTCGTCCACGTATAGGGTCAACCTTTCCAATATTGATACTTGTCCCATCAGCCCATACTCAAAGTCGTTGGGGGTGGTTGTAAAAGCCAAAGAATGCGACTCTGTCAGGTTCAGAGCATTGAATGGCAGTAAGGGCAGCTTTCCCTGGATATTTTAGATCTTTCTTCCAAGTTTCAGTCCTATACCGTTTTTACCCCTCTTTCAGGGGGGACTTTGGGTCTGCCGAGGACTGAACTGCCCTCGGCGGTATCCAAAGGCTATCTTGTCGAGCTTGGGCCATAGCCCTCCTTGGCTTGGGCCTTCGGATTCTCCCCGGCGGTATCCATAGGCTATCTTGTCGAGCTTGGGCCATAGCCCTCCTTAGCTTGGGCCTTTGGATTATCCCCAGGTAGATGGGTCTGGCCCATAAATCGTTTGAGCCCCACAGTAGCCCCTCAAAACCCAGCTGTCCAACCTCTTGGTTGGAAAGGGGGTTTTGGTAATGCCGAGCTTTTATGATGGCTCCTTTAATTCGGCCTTTCATTAATGCTGGCGGTTTTCCGTCTGTCCAAGAAATATACTGATCTACGAGGCGTTTTTTGATTTTACTCCTGACGCGTTCTCGTCGTTTGATTATTCGAAACACGCTTTTAATGACTTCCCTTTACGAGACTCATTTACATTCGACGGTTCGTCTGACGAGGCGGAGAAAAGGAACGGACACCTCTTCATTTTCAGATTCTTTTGGAAACCTGAACGAATTCAATACTTTCCGTTTTGCCCTTCCTATAAGAAGACAAGTAGGAGGCTATCACTTTCGTGCAGAGACCCTTTTATTTTTCTAAGATTTGAAACCCTTTGCCTCCCTAAGCGTTTACTTAACCCAGTAGTTATACACTAAATCACAGTACATTCACCATAACAAATGATGAAGAAACCACACCCCTCCTCAAAGCGTCATGTTCTAATAAAGCTCGAAATGGCTCGGTCAGGGCAAGGATGGCGGAAGCTTAAGATTCGTCTTACCTTCCTTTCAGCCAAAATCCGAAGCAAGGACTCGTCACGTCAAACTTTCGGCGTGACTGAGTCGAGAACACCCATCATCAGTACCAACCGCACTCTCATGAGCATACCTAATATGGCTCCAGTGTGTTGGGAGTCAGGATCGAGGTAGGGACTAAGTGCCCCTGCTTCTTCCTCTCTTCGTTCACTGGCGCCTCCTTTTACCTCCCTTTATTAGTCTTCCCAGCACCAGTTCCATCCTGGTGCTTTTCTTTCTCCATCTTTTGCTCCTTTTTCTTTCTTTTCATCTCTTTTCTCTTCTTCTCCTCCTTCTCCTTCATCTTTTTCCAAAGAAGGTTCTTCTTTCGATATAACCAATACTGAGGCAGAAATTGGAGAGACTTTGAAGACGAGTTTAAAAGACACCCGGCTGTTTACTTATCTGTACTGCGAATGTTAGTATTACTTTGGCAGCTCACCTTTTGTATAGGCTTGTTTGAGCCCTTCTTTGTACGTTGTAATAATTTTTTCATATTAATAAAAATTGTTGTTATTTTATTTCGCATGCTCTGTCTCTATGTTTTTACAAATTTGCAAACGCTGCTCAGCACGATAATATAGCATTTGAATCGATGACAACTAAGGCCAAAATGCTTGCTAATAAAAAGAAGTCACCACAACTTTAACAGAATTGCTTGAACTAGCTATGCGTACCTATGAATAACGGTAATTGCCCGAAACAATGCCGAGATTAGAACTGGATGTTCTATGCAGTGTAGGAAGTAATCGTTCGAAGACATATCACCCGCAAAAATGAACAACCCCCTTAGGCTATCGAATAGTGGAGTGCCCCACCATCATTCTAACACTTTTATTGGCCTTAACATTTTACAGTATCTGAGTCGGGGACTCTTCCCATCCGAGCAGTTATAAAACTTATAATTTTTCTTTCTCTTGGTTTCCCCATAGGCTTGAGTTGCAATGCCTTGGTTCTGTCCCCACTTGGTTTCCCCATAGGCTTGAGTCCGAGGACCATGCAATGCCTTGGTTCTGTCAAAAACTTGTAAATTTTTTTTTCTTTTTTGTACTTGGTTTCCCCATAGGCTTGGGTCCGAGAACCATGCAATGCCTTGGTTCTGTCCAAAACTTGTAATTTTTCTTTTTTGTACTTGGTTTCCCCATAGGCTTAGGTCCGAAGACCATGCAAGGCCTTGGTTCTGTCCCTGGGCCCCCATGCAGGACGGGCCTGGGCCGCGAGTTTACTGGGCCCACAAATTAAGAGGTATTTCCGTAGTCTTTGGTCACGCGGTACTTTTTGGCGTCCCAGTGTTCGAGGTGCGCCTTCACGAGACTCCTTTAATCTCATGGTTGCAGATGGCGTGGAAAATCGAGCCGGAGACATTTTGTCTGTAGCGTTCCTTGGGACGCTGTGTGAATTAAATGCCACCACCTTATCTTTTTAAATAAATAGGAGAGAAAGTTGCCTTACTTGCGCGCAAATCCTTCAGTTTCCTCCCTTAGTATATCATGTTTGAGGCTAGGGTTGGGGAAAAGGAACTCTGTCCGCCACGGAGGTGCCGTGTCCTCCTGAGACTCAAAGTAGTGAGGTATGGGCAAAGGAGGCGTAAATTCAAGGGAACATTCCGTTTCGACAGAGGGGAAAAGGTGTTTCCCCCCCTTTTAGTCAAAATCCGAAGCAGGTCCTGTTCATGCCGGAATTTTGGTGTGTCAGAAGAAAGATTCTCCGCCATCAGCGCCTCTGCCTTGTTGCAGGCAAATTTTTGGTGAAGACTCCTCAACTTCCGGCTCCCTGCACCTTTCCTTCAGCGATGTGAGGCTCAAGTTGGGTTCTTTTGCTGCCTGAGTTATGGCCGTGCAAAAGCATTGAGGAGGAATAAGGTCTCGAAGAAGTAGCCAACCTCTTCTCTGTGCTACCTCCTCGGCTTTATCTTCATTTTCTTGTATTTTCCTTTACTTACGTAGTTAGCTTTAATGTAAGCTTGTTTCAGCTTTTCATTGTACACTGTACTGTTCCTTTGTCTTAATAAAAGATGTGTTTATTTCTTTATACATACTTTTCTTCTCTGCAACAACTATTTGGTGCATGAATATTAAATGTAAGCTTGCCCTTAATGATATTCCGGGCAGAAAAATGCCTTAACACAGATTCCTACTGGTTTAAACTCACAAATATTATCAAGTATAAGAAGGGTAATCCTCAATAAATTAAACTCTTGGAACTAACCGGGATAACCGCCGAGTGCTGCGCGATGCATGCTAGACCACTGTCCGAGAGCGATAAACTCTAAATAATTCGTTCGAGAGGGTAGCCGAGTAGCGAGGGACCTTGATTGTGCTTTTGGGTAATATATTGCACCGTATCGCATCAACCCCTTTGGTACTGGGGATCCGAAGGTAGACCGGGGAATCCGTGCAATTAAGGGATTAACCCAACTGTTAACGAGGAGTTCTCTTCGGGTGGATTTTGAGGTTTATGTGCCATAGTTTTTTTTTAAATAGTTGGTTTCCCCATAGGCTTGGGTCCGAGGACCATGCAAGGCCTTAGTTCTGTCTAAAACTAGTTTTCCACATCCAGGTAGTTGGTTTTCCCATAGGCTTGAGTCCGAGGACCATGCAATGCCTTGGTTCTGTCCAAAACCTAGTTTTCCACATCCAGGTAGTTGGTTTTCCCATAGGCTTGAGTCCGAGGACTATGCAATGCCTTGGTTCTGTCCAAAACCTAATTTTCCTCATCCAGTTAGTTGGTTTTCCCATAGGCTTGAGTCCGAGGACTATGCAATGCTTTGGTTCTGTCAAAAACCTAGTTTTCCCCATCCAGGTAGTTGGTTTCCCCAGAGGCTTGAGTCCGTGGACCATGCAATGCCTTGGTTCTGTCCAAAACCTAGTTTTCCACATCCAGGTAGTTGGTTTTCCCATAGGCTTGAGTCCGAGGACTATGCAATGCCTTGATTCTGTCCAAAACCTAGTTTTCTCTTCGTGTGGGATCTTGGCTTTAGGGGAGTTAGCTCCTCAGCCAAGCCCCTAGAGTTTATCCATACGATTAACGCTACCAAGTGCCTAGTTTGCTCTTTACGGGGGACCTTGACTTTAAGGGAGTTAGCTCCTCAGCCAAGCCCCTAGTCAAGAAACGTAGCCCCTAACAGAACTTTATACTAGAACTCTATAACCAACGGTTAGAAATAACAAAGAAACTCTATCGACCCACCTCCTATACCAACACACAAGCCTTTCCCACAGACGGCGCCAATTGTAAGGACACGATTCGTAACGAACCGTAGCGGTGTGGAGTTCGCACGTAAAAAGGCCCAAAATAATATCATTTGTAGAGCGTGGGTTTAGAAGGCTAGGCCTTGGTCACCAGATGGTGGATTTTTCGTGGTATTCGTGCGTGTCTAGGTTATCTTCACCCATGGAGTCTTTCGCCTGGAGGTGGGCTGGGAGGCTCTGGTTTTTGGCCATTTTTCCCAGTCTCTTCTTTAGGTTATTTATTTTTCCTTTTATATTTGCCTGCGTTCATTGTCCTTCGTCCACGTATAGGGTTAACCTTTCCAAGATTGATACTTGTCCCATCAGCCCATACTCAAAGTCGTTGGGGGTGGTTGTAAAAGCCAAAGAATGCGGCTCTGTCAGGTTCAGAGCATTGAATGGCAGTAAGGGCAGTTTTCCCTGGATATTTTAGATCTTTCTTCCAAGTTTCAGTCCTATACCGTTTTTACCCCTCTTTCAGGGGGGACTTTGGGTTTGCCGAGGACTGAACTGCCCTCGGCGGTATCCAAAGGCTATCTTGTCGAGCTTGAGCCATAGCCCTCCTTGGCTTGGGCCTTCGGATTCTCCCCGGCGGTATCCATAGGCTATTTTGTCGAGTTTGGGCCATAGCCCTCCTTGGCTTGGGCCTTTGGATTCTCCCCGGATAGATGGGCTTGGCCCATAAATCGTTTGGGCCCCACAACTCTGCTTAGTGATTGTTAAAGAAAGGAAAGACTTTTCATGCAACAACTTAACAGAAGAATGATAAAAGGGAAAAGCAAAGATTCTTATTCAAGGTCTTCCTCAATTTGGCTGAGGATAGATGATTCTTTGGATTATACGCTTCTCAGCGGTACGGCTCTCTTTCTCTCTCTCTTAGTGGAGCTTCCTTCCTTTTTATAGTAGTTGGGGTTTCATCTTAGTCCTTTAGCCAGACGGCTACGAATCCTTACTAAGATACTTGTCCCATTAGTGTCTTATTGTTGTAGTGGGTTGTAAGCTGTAAAAACACTGTTCAAGAGTCATTCTATCATTAAATGCGGAAGGTTAAGTTGGTACAGTGCATTTAATGCGGGAAGCGATGGGTGCTTTATCAGAAAGTTTTCTCCTTCATTTGCCTGCACACTTCTACTCTCTTCCTCAGTCACCTATCATGTTGGTCCTAGGTTGGGCCCCAACTCCACGGGAGAAGCTCGCTCCTCAAACTCCTCGGACTGAACACTTAACTCGACTTTCAGCATTTGATTGCCTCGTCTGGGTTAGGCCCAATCCGATGAAGAGTAAGGCCCAATTATCTCTTCAAGATGTTCTTATGCGGTTATGCCTCGTACCTTTGCTTCTCGGACTTCTTCCTCCCGCATTCTCATTGTTTTCTTACAAGAATCCAAACAATATAGTGAAAAAGTTAATAGTTTCTATCTCTTTATTTTTCTTTTTCGTTTAATATTCTTTTTCTTTATTGAACTTTTAAAAACAATTATTTGAACTCTTTTTCATATGATACTTTTATTAAGTGATGGTGTTAAATCTTGGACAAGTTGGACTTATCTAATTCCAAATGCGGAAAGAATGCCATTTAGGGGGTAGGTAAAAAAGGTAGTAGGAGTGGGACAGTAGGACTTTATGACTTTTATAGGAGTACTATTAGGCCACTGCCCTGAAAACTTAAAAGCATGCGTACAGACCATTGTTTTGGACCCATGCCAATTTTTGTGCTATGGTTTTTGTGCTCATTACAAAAAAAATGGCACGGGTCCCATAGTTCGTACCCATTGGATGCATATCAAATACCTGCTTCGCACGCAATGAACACCAATAAAATTTATCTACAAATTCATTGAAAGGAAAATTATTCAAACCTTTTGTATATTTTTTTTATGAATTAAAAATATATAATTGTTGAATTTTGTGTTCGTTGTATTCTTAATATGTATATTAAATTTTATTCAAATCAGATATTATTTATTATATGATTAATAAACTTATTTTTTATATACAATTTTAAATCATAAAAACTTGAAATCTTAATATTTATTTGATGACATTGCAATTGATCTTTGATCATCTTGAAAATTTGTAAACATGAATAATATAATAAGAACATGCAATTTAACGGTTAGATTTTCAAAATTCAAACTCAATATAAATATATTTAAGGAGTTTGAAGGGAATTTTATTTTATTTTTATTTTTTTTAGAATTAGGTTTGAAGAAAAACTTTGTTTGATACCTATTAAGAAAATTTGTTTGATATCATTTTTTTATTCCTTGCAACATTGGTGATTTTTTTTTCAATACATAGTTCGGGGGTGAGGGATTTAAATTAGATGACATCAAAAGATAGCTAACCAACTCAGTTATAAGGTTTTTGGTTAACGTGTGCGAAATTGAAGTAAAGTATCTTAGGTGTGTAATGGAGTATATTAAATTCAAACACATAGGTACATTTAATTTAACTGTCTTTGAAAATGGTAACAATGTTTGTACTTTATAGCTCAACACAAACAAATGTTTAAATTTAATTTAAGAACTTATTGTAAGGCGGTGTGTGTCTTATTTTATTTGTTTTGTTTTGTCTTAAATTTATGGTTTTATTTTTACAAAGTGAACATGAGTTCAAATGGCTTACCTTCGACTTATTATAAATATAAATAAATTTGTATTTTTTATTTATTTATAAGATATTTATAAAAAAAAATGTCAAAGTAAACCCTTACTTTTCTAATTTGATCATATTAAAGCTCAAAATAGTAGTTTTCAAAATATAAGTGTGGGAGGAATGAATATTTTCCCAATTAGGTATTGTTCGCTTTGAAAATGGGCACAAAGTTGATGCTACTACCCTCACAAATTTGCTCAATTCCATATCGGGAAAAGACACCTCCCACTTACAACGTATAAGCATTGAGTTTAAGGAAGGGTGTACCAATCATGTGTAGTACATGAGTGGTACACCCCACATGTGAGCTCGCGTTTATATGTTGTAGCCTGTAGGTGGGAGGCGTGTCTCCCCGACGTGAGATTGAGCAAATCCGTGAGGGTGACATCGACCTTGAACATGTTGTAGACTTGACATTTTTCTTAAATTAATTAAAAAGTTAACAAATGACCACTAAAGCCTTTATCTTTTTTGGATTTTTTCCAAAAAAATCTCTTTACCAATTAGAAATTTGAATTTTTTTTGAAAATCACACTACTTTAGTTCAAATTCCCCCTTCTCACTCCTTGAAGGAAGCTTGTTAAAAAAAAAAAAAAAAAAAAACTCTAAATTCTTTGCAACTCACAATATGAAAAGTGGTCATCATCAGTATAAACAACGTAGAGACAAGACAGCGTGGACAAGCCACCCACCAAATTATACAAGGAGATCATTTGAGATGGGGCGAAATTTTTAGTTTATTTGTAATTTTAGCTTATTTTTGCTATTATTCATAGGTCTCATTACAATTTTTGATACTATTCATAGATTTCATTGTACTATTCAACTTATTTTTTAACTTTTTTTTTATACACTTTCAATAAAAAGTTTATAGTTTCAACTAAATAAGCTATTCCCAATCAGATCCTAAGATTATTGGATAAGCTAGAATTGTATGTCAAGATGTTTTCCCTAATGAAAAACAACTACAACCATTCAATTGATCAACAGCTGAAACCGGGGGAAAAAAAATCCACTTTCCATAATATAGACCGAAGAGATACTAAAGAATTGCACTAGGCATAATATTTAAAGAATTAAAAAAAAAAAATCCCGAAAAATATAACTTTAGAGAAAGGGAAAAAAAAGAAAGAAAGAAAAAAAATTCATGTGTATATACATGATAAAAATTAAAAGAGATGAAAAAAAGAAGAAGAGAAGAGGAAAGATATATTTTTTATTTTATTTCTTATAACATTTCACCATCTCTCTTCTATTTCATTTAATAATTTCCCTCTTTCAGTCATTGCCAAAGCCAAACATTCCTTTAGAAGTGCATATTGCATGACCAGATAAGTTTTTTTTATTTTATTTTATTTGATTTGATTTGCACGACCAGATAAGTTAATTCCTGGTCCAAGACGCATCTAAAGCACATTACAAGCTAAAAACACATGAAAATATAATGAATATGTAACATATAAATAATATGACCATAACTTTACTTTGTCATAAAAATTGGTAGGCTCTGCTATTTGATTACCAGACAAGATAAAAGTAAAGATGAGTTTATAAAAGCATAGATTCTCACATGCTAAAAAAATTATTCAACATTCCACCCTCAAAAAAAAAAAACATTCCACTCACACATCTCACAACTTTCTTTTAAGTACTCTGCCAAAAAAAAAAAAATTCTTATAAGTAACTTTTTTATTATTAAAAAAAGTGGTTTCTCAGCTTTGTTATATTAATTTAATTTCAAATTTTCAACCCGTAAAATAGGTTGCAAATGAAAACTCCACGAATTGGTAAAGTGGTGGTTGAAAATTGAGATATTTTAACGGTACGTTTTTCAAACCTATTAAAAGGAAATTCTTTTTTGAGTAAACTATTTTTTATAAGTTTCATTCATTTGAAAATTTGAATAGTCGGTTTTACTATAATAATAATAAAAAAAAAATCTTATTATGGGAGTACTTAAGTTTGTGTTTAGTGAATGATTATAAGTTAATTTTGTGCTTATTTTATGAATTGTTTGCAAGTTTCACATCATTTTTTATTTCAATTTTATTTTTAATAATTTAATTTTCAACTTAGTTAATTTTTAAATTTCATTTCAATCCTTTAACTCTGCTTTTATTCATTTCAGTCCTCTAACTTTTAAGTTTATTCAATTAAGTTTTTTATCGACTGTTATTATATGTTGTGGTTAATTTTTCAATTGTATAATTTTTATTTTTAAAATTTTTAAATTAAAAAAAATTAATTAATGATTGAAAAATATTTTTTAAATTTTGTTTTCAAAAAATTTTAACCAAAAATTAATAAAAATGACTTAATTAAATAAATTTGAAACTTAAAAGATTGAAATGAATAAAAATAAAATTAAATGAGTAAAATAAAATAAAAAGAAAGTTAAAAAATCAAATTTGTATTTTAGTTTTTTTTTTTAATCCATTCCCCAACCGACGCTTAAATATAAATATCAACAAACATTTAATTAAGTCTACCAAACCCCACCGTAGTCATCACCAACTGGACTTTAAGCTGAAAGGCCTTTTCCAGTTTCCAAAAAAAAGCACAGAATTGATTATTTAACTGGACAATCAAAATGTGGTGATTGATGGAAAAGAATAGGGCCATTAGACCATCGCCACGTGGCAGAAAAACCAAAAGTTGTCGAAAACAAGCAAATCTTCAAAGGGCAACATGGTAATTTCGTGAAAGTCCGTACGGATTTTGAAGCACAAATGGAATGGAATATCACTAATATCAGCATGCCCGCGCTTCAGAGAAGTTCTCAGTTTTTCATATATATAGACTATAGTTTCTCTTCTCTGCCACCTTTCTCTCTCTCTCTCTCAATCTTTCATTTCAGTTCTCAGAACCATCACATCACAAATTTTCACAATGTATAAACCCTAGGAGCCATTTCTTTTTCTTTCTGAGCTTATTTTCTCGAGAAACAAACGCCGAAACTCCCGTGTTTTTTTCACGTCTCAAAGACGTGGAAAGAAAGAAAAGAAAACAAAGAATCTGAGGATCGTTTATCGTACAAACTCCGGTTTCAAGGTGAGGAGAGCTAAATATATAATAGCTCTCACTTTTCAACCGCTTTCTCTGAGTAAAAATCTTCTTGAATTTAGTTATTTATTTGTAGAATCTGATGAAGTATTAGACTAATTTACACATGCATTCGATCAGTTTTGAGCTCAGTACTTCACTCTGTACCTTGCTTTGGAGTCGGTGCCATTTAAACTATAAAGCTCTTTTGCTCAATTTTTATTTATTTCTTTATTTAATAATAATAATAATAATAATAATAATAATAATAATAATAATAATATTTTCAAGAAAGAGATTTCGTTGAGTTGTTGATAGTAAATATTCTATATAATTCCTTTACTTAGTTATCAAATATATATGTTCTAAAATTCCTATGTATGTGTGTTCTACAATTCATCTTGACCTAGGTTTGGATAGAGTTATTTGGAGATTTGGATTTGGATTTGGATTTGGATTTCAATTTTTAGTTTAGATTATGTGAATAGAGAATGAAACAACAAATTATTTTCTTGATGAAAATTTTAAAAGGATTTGAATTTTTTTAGTATATGGATTTGAAATGACTAGGTATAACTTGTAAGATGTCATTTGAAATCCATAATATCACAAGGTTTTTTGTTTAAGCAAAATCTCCGAAGCTCACATCATCACGTGTTCTTGAATCTTGAATTTATATCAAACAATTTATAGTAGGAATTGTTCTTTGAAACCCTTGATTTTAAATCCTCAAATCCAAATGTAACCTTAATGGAAAATCGATAATCCTTGCTTGATTAATTATGATTATAAAATTTCATAGCACTTAAATTTTGAATAAGAGCCTTTACTTTTGGAGGTGGTAAAAGATTTAGTACTTGCATTTCGTGTCTTCTACGGGTTTTTATTTTTGGCATGCTGAATAGGGAAGATAGTAAAACTGTAAAAGATGCAAAACTGTTCCTTATATACTACACCTTGAGTTATTACTTAAAATTACTGAAATTTATGATTAGGGATTTATGGTCGTGTAGTTTTCTGTAAAAACAGAATGGGTGCAGGGAGGAAGACACAGACACACTCATTGAAGGAGAATTCTCAATCTCTGATTTCGAAAAATTCTAGTACAACCGCAAGGAATCTAAGGAAGAGCGAACTACGCGGTGTTATCTTTGGTTGTAAGCATCACACGATCAAAGAATGTTTGTCCAAACAATTGTTCGGTTAGTTGACTAGCACCTCATATTTGTTGCACACGTTAAGTTTTGTGTATGTTTAGTAAATTATTTGTGCATACTGTTTGACTAATACTAGAAAAATATGATTCAAATTCTTGAACAGGATTACCAGCTCTACATTTCTCTTATATAAGGAATATTAGTGTTGGTTTGCCACTTTTCTTATTCAATTACAGTGACAGAAGGCTTCATGGTATCTTTGAGGCTGCAAGTCCAGGACAAATGAATATTAATCCATATGCTTGGACTGATGGTTCAGAGTCTACCCCATTTCCTGCACAGGTATTGTATGCCATTATACCACTCTGTCAAGTATATCATAGTCAATGAATGGAGTTCATATATTTTATGTTGTTTGTGCTTTTAAGGTCAAGATTCGAATCCGTAAGCAGTGCCAGCCATTGCTGGAAGATCAGTTCAAACCTATAATTGCCGAAAATTACTATGAACAAAGACTGTTTTGGTTTGAACTTGACCAGGAGCAAACAGACAAGTTGATTTCCTTGTTTTCAGCTTCATCAGTCATTGTGAGTACTTCCCTCCCAAGCAACACACAGAAGTGGAGCAGCCCATTCAAATCTGTCCAAGAAAGTGGAAACATTGGAACACCTTCATTAGAATGCAATGTTCATCCAGGCCAGGCCAGAGTAGAATGGGAATCTTGGGATGCTCCTGGTCTGTGCAGAGTCCCAGCTCTCATTGGTGAGGGGGTAGCTGAAAGGGAAAAAAGGGATTGTGGACCATCATATCCATCACCGAAAAAGTGGAGTGATTTGTTTAGAGCTTCAAACACTCATGCCACTCATACACTAGAACGCGATGCTCGTCCAGACCAGGCTAGTGAAGAATCGGAGTCCTGGGATGCTCCTTGTCTGTGGGCAGTAGAAAATCTCATTGGTAAGGATGAGGAAACAACGGATGAGGTTGCATCAGAAATAGATTACAACGAACAATTACACTTCAACCCAAGTGTTGATTGCTCCTCAAATTTGGCCATGATGAAGGAGATGTCATCAGAGCATAAGTATGCCGAAGACACTGGAATACATTACAACGAACATTTACACTTAAAACCAAGTGTTGATTGCTCCTCAAATTTGGCCATGACAAAGGAGAAGTCATCAGAGCATAAGCATGCCGAAGACACTGGGCTACATGGGATACTTACATTCCAGAAGCATAAGATGTCATCGGATGATACTTACATTCCAGAAGCATCAAGGACTTCAGAAACAAAGTCTTCTGAATTTCAGTCTATTGTAGCCAAGGTAATTAGTAATGTTTATTGTACTTTTATTTATTTATTTAAAATTCTGAATTCCATGTTTATCTAATCTATCTTTTTACATGGTATAATGTCTGTGGTGTATTATTAAAGTTGCTACAAGAAGTCAGTGAGCTGAAGTTATTTCAGTTAAAACAAAGTGAAAAAATCAATTCCTTGGGGCTGTACCTGGTATTTTTCTGATCACAAAGCATAATTTTCAGATTAGGCATTTATAATTAACTGCTTTTCTAATGTGTCTGTCTTTAATCTGTTAAATATCCTGCAAGTTATGATATCCTGTTTACTTATCAAAAAAAAAAAGAAGTAACGATATCCTGTTAACTATCCATTGAATTGTTATAAAAAAAATTAACAATTTCTTTCTTTAAAATTTTTCTTGTTTTCTTTCTGAGGAACCAAACAGAGCAAACATAACATTCAGAACATAATTATTTACTTAGATCAATCTCCCTTGCAACGATCCTGAATACATGCTTAATTAAATTGGAAATTTAGGGTGAATTAAAAGATCGATGCGGACTTGTTACTGTAGAGGAATTTAAGTCATGTGATGAACCTCCTTCAGAACTTGATGAGAAAGTACTTATTGTGGGAGGTTATGATGGCTCTATGTGGTTATCAGCTGTGGATTCTTATTCTCCTTCTTATGATCTGATGGAATCCCTTAGTCCAATGAATTTTGCACGATCAAGCGCTGCAGCAGCAAAGCTAAATGGTGAAGTCTACTTGCTTGGTGGTGTATATGGTGACTGTTGGAATGATACAGGTAATAGCGAGGACTTTTTCTTTTAGACTTATCATTTTGTGCAACTAGTTGCCTTGTTCACAAATCAATGACAGTGTGGTTCTTATGTGAAGTTGAATCATACAACCCAATAAGCAATCAGTGGGTCAGTCGTCCTCCATTGAATCAAAAGAAGGGGGGCTTAGCAGGAGTTTCTTTGAATGAGAAGATTTTTGCAATTGGTGGTGGAATTGGCGTTGAATTTTTCTCTGAGGTGCATGTTTTTTATCCAGACGAAGGAAGGTGGATTCCCACTCAGTCAATGCTAAAAAAGGTACCTCTTAATAGGGTTTCAAGTGTTTACTGTTTAGTGTTGATTCACATTAGGTTTGCTTGCACCAAATAGTGGCATGATAATACATTCTAAAAGAAAATTACATTTTGATAATAATTTTTTAAGTGAGAACTAATCAAGGATGTCACATGATCCACAATTGTAATTCTAAAATGTTTTTATGTATATGGAAAGATCTGTAGTTACCTTTAAAAGGAAATGCTGAATTTTGCCAAAAGATGAATAATTCTTCATGTGAGACCTCTCACTGTTAACTTGCATTAGTATGCGAACAAACAATGTGAAGTTAACGTGATGGGGCCATGGAAGATTGGTCTGCCATTACTTTGCAAATAGGCTTATTCAAGAATTATTTTGTGGGGTTCACGTGTGAAGTCCAATAGAAGTAAAAGTTGTATGCTTTTCAAGGTCTAGGTATGGGTCTTTTAGGGTTAAAACAGTTTTTAATTTGGGTTTTTATTTCATCAATTATGGTCAATTTTGTGTCCAGGGGCAAATCTGTAATTTATGCAATTTCATGTAATTTAAAGGTATTTTGGTAATTGAGTTGATCTAGAATTTTCTAGGAGATTCTAAGTATCTTAGTTTTTATTTATTTTTATAGTCTAAGTTAGTTTTTTATTAAGTTTTTACTTTACTAGGCAAACTAGTCATAAGACTACTAGGACAAGAAAGAGTCCTTATCTTATATATATATGTGCTCAAAGTATTCCAAGAGGAAAATAGAGTTGATTAATAAAATTATTAAGTGTTTTGACTTTTGTGTATTGAGGCATGTTGGCCTTTTTGACTTATTAGTGTGTTCTTTTCTCCCTTTCTCTTTTTGTGATTTCTTCTTCTCTCTTTTTTATGTGGTACTGCTGTACAACAACCCCTAAACACTACAAAAACCCTTTTTTTAAAAAAACAAAAAAAATTCTTACAAACTCCCCAATTTGTCCAACCCCTACACCAACGTCCAACCCTATCTATCATTTGCATTCAAATTATTATGAGATAGAAGAATATGTTTTTAAGATATTCTGTATGGTCCATCCAACTAAGAATCCTTTTTTACCCTTGTCAGAGATATTTGACTGCTGCGGCAGAAATCAATGGTGCGATCTATGTTGCTGGAGGATATGATGGAAAGGATTACTTGAAGTAAGATGTCATTTTAGTTTCAATATTTGTTTCTTAATGGTCCGTTTGGATTGAGGGAGAGTAGAATTGGCCTAAAATTAGTCTATTTTCAACCAACTCTACTTTACTCCCCTCCACTCTCTCCTTCCCCTCTCAATCCAAACGGGCCCTAAATCTTTACTTATTTGGTGGATGAGTAATTCTCTGCCACTTATCCAAATTAAAAAAAGAAAAAGAAAAAAGGATGAGTTCATCCACACTTACTGCATAATAAATGCTGTGGGCATATACTTGAAATCAATCTACTGTGCTATACTTGAGTTGTGAAGAATAGTTGAAATATAAATATCCCCGAAGACATAAAAAAAAAAAAAAAAGACATAATTCTTGTTTGGGCCTTTTCATTTACATGTGATCTTGATATTAGAAAAGCCAAGATCAGCTGCAACACTGCCTTGGCAGCTTGGAATTTCTTCCAGAATAGTTGTAAATTGGAGGCTATGTTATTTTCATTTAATAATAATTGCTCTTTTTTTAAATTGTTTTATTTTCCTTTGAGGGGGTATTGTTGATATGGTCTCAATTTCTCTAGTTGTAGAATGTTTTATTCTTGGATCTTGCTCTTTTGAATCCTGGACTAATAAGTTTTCAGTGTAATGCAGGGGAACCTTACACTATTGTTTTTTTGAGCACTAATTTGATACATGATTGTTTGGATTTTGTATTTGTTTGTACAGATCTGCTCAAATATATTTAAATTCTAGAGCAATATATATACCAATTAATTTGTGATGGCTGATAGCCCTATAAGAATTAAGAACAAGATGTGCTACCCCTTCTACCTCAGCACATTATTCTTTTATTAGCTATCCCTACATAAAATAGGCATGACATTTTTTTAGAGGAGGTTGAGTAGTCATATTGTCCTGTTATGACATGGAAAAACTCCGTTTCATTAGCATCTCCACCATACGAACCAACTGGTAAGGATGGTTATATTTAAGAATCTCACATAGATTGGGTTTGTGCTTGGTTTTGAGTATATGTACTTGTTGGGCTTCTCTACTTACTAGCTTAAGCTTTTGGGTTGGATGCTCGAACATGGTGTTAGAGCTTAGATACACCTATCGGGATCCTCTCCATTTCACAATTAAGATTTTATTTTAATTGATACAGCATTGTGATACGCCTATAGATTTATAATATTGATCTCACCATGATATTGTAAATGAAGCGGAATTGGATATACTTTTAAATTTATATTATTTGATCTTGCTATAATATGATTTGGATGGTTCCCTAATTTAAACTTGATGGGAATAATATGCAACCTCTTTACCATAAATTATGTCAAAGTTATTTACAGATGTGGAGCGAACTTAGGAAATTCCTCCTAATTGCTTGTTTTTAACTTCTCTACTATCTCAGCTCAGTGGAAAGATTTGATCCCCGGGAGCAAACTTGGACTAGACTTAAGAATATGTCCGAAAGGAGAGGAAGTCATTCATTGTCTATGCTGAATGAGAAACTGTAAGTTGACCCCTCTCATTTTATAACTTACACGTCTTTGTTCCATTTTTTATTTTTAATTATTATATTAATTGTTTGAGAACTTTTAAATGACTATATAAAATGAAGCTTAACTAGAAAAGGGTTCACTAAAAAAAGTGTCATATGTTTTGCTGAAACTTAAAATTTTGCTGAAAGTACTGTAAATAAAGGTAAAAGTTAGCTGAAATAGTACAGTGAGACCTATGAATAGTCCAAAAAGTGTAGTGGAGTCCAT
This sequence comes from Quercus lobata, assembly GCF_001633185.2. Lineage (NCBI taxonomy): Eukaryota > Viridiplantae > Streptophyta > Magnoliopsida > Fagales > Fagaceae > Quercus > Quercus lobata. The sequence goes on along the minus strand of NC_044911.1, from coordinate 64,003,202 downwards.
AAATAGTACAAAAAATAAGTTAAATAGTAAAATAAGCTGACTTTTTAATTTGGAGCTACACGCACACTTAGTATGTATAGACGTCATTTACTATGGAAGGTTTTTTTTTTTTTTTTTTTTTGTGTGCAGATATGCTATTGGTGGCTATGATGGAGCTAATGAACTTTCATCTGTTGAGGTCTTAGACCCTCGTGTTGGTTTTTGGATGAAGGGGAAGCCCATGAAAGAAACCAGGAAGTATGCCGGTGCTGTTGAAATTGGAGATTCAATTTATGTCATGGGGGGAGTGAATGAAGAGTTGAAAATATTGCACACGGTATGCAAAATGCATCCATCCCCATAGGCTTAATCTTTTAAATTTGTTCATAGATATATTGACTTCTTTAGCATCGTTCTTTCTTTTTTAAAATCTTTTTCTGATATGATAATAGGTGGAGTGTTACAAGGAGGGTAATGGGTGGCAGTTGACAAAACTTAGAGGCGTTGGGAAAAGATGCTCCTTCTCTGCTGTTCTGTTATGAGGTTATGGACTGAAAAGAGTTTCTTTTTCTAGCAAATTTAATGTGTGTCAATGGTGTTCATAGTTCACACTTTAGAGTAGTGGTCTATAAGTAGTTCTTACCCAAAAAAAAAGTCTCGTGCGATTTCGTGTTCTTAAATCCAATTTTACCCGTAAGAAGAGGAAAGAGGCCAGAAATATTAATGATGGGCCTTTTATTTCGGCCGAAAATTTGGTGAGTTTCTTTCGGTCGAAGCAGTGTTACGTGGGCAACTATCTTCAGATTTAGGATCTAGTGTATTATATTTGGAGTGTAGGTGTTGGGCTTAAGATAAGCTTTTTCTTGGATTTGATTGCACCTTTATATCTGATGTGGACTGTTTTTATCAGATTGTGCATCCGGTCCAATCCCATGCTAGCGCTATTCCGCATTCTGGGCTTTGTTTATGGCTTTCGTTAATGCCGCTTTTAAAATTTCAACCTCAGCATTTAAAAACGTGTCCAGAAAAATTGCAGAAATTGATATGGTAAGAGGTAAATGAGTGTAAAGGAAAAAGGAAAAGGATGGTAGATATGATTTTAGAGCATATAATCTTCTGGTTCATTAAAATGGTTTTGCGAAGGACACCCTTAATCCTCGTATTTCAAGGGGATCAAAACTCTTTCGGGAGTTTATGGAACCTAAAATGGTGGCCTCAATGGTTTGAGGTTGACTGCATTTCAACCTACTAGTCACATTTTGAGCTTGCGTTTGGAAAGCTCCGAAGAAGCCCATCGTTTTGGACTTATCTTGGAAAGTTGCACACAAAAAAAAAACTCTTCTCCCTCCTCTTTTTAAGTACTTAAAAGTTAAAACAAATATTAATAATAAGCAAAACACATCAAATATATCTCAAGTCTAAATATTTAAATAACACAAAATGGCTGGAAGCTGCATTTTATACGACCTTTGAATTGGAAGACTTATCTTGAACTCTTTGTAATTTACCGTGGTTTTAACAATCAAGAAACAATCAAGAAGCCTGACGCAAATGAAAAGAAGCGAATTTCCAGCAAATGAACGTGTTGTATGTATTTTCCTAGTCACACAAGGTTCAAAATCATTTAAGCTGTATGTCCTGCCTGCATATGCAACAAGCATATTGTGCTTAACAATATCCAGCTAAGTAACAAACATCTACAGCTTAAACGGTACATGGAGCATTATTGACGTTGTTCTAAGAGAATGACACCTTCTCAACACATGATGCTTTATCAATTTGTTCCCCGGATCTATAGCCAATTTAACTGACAAGAAATATCAAGTACAGATCACCAACTACACTTGCATCCCCTACCTAGAAAAGGTAAATACGCAAAATATGGAAAGAATAACATGACTGGAGAAACAAACTTCGGAGCTCTCTTAACAACATTACCGGGAATAAAAGGAGAGAGCTCACTGGATACCATGAAATGAAGGCAAGACAGCAATAAGAGGTTCTCCATAACCAACAGCTTCTGCAAACCATAAACAGTTTAAATCAAACAGTTAAAAGAGAGTCATCACCACTTCTACTATAAAACTCATCCATCAATTGATGTAACAAAATTAAAGTACAGAATTCATCATGAGAAACACATATTCACTGACTTAAAGTACGAAATTCTAAGTCTCAAACAAATATCATAAAAATTCTTAAATTCACTTTCACTTCACACAGTCAACTTTCTTTTAATTGGTAATTTACACACGCAACTAATGGATTTTGAACCCACAACCTCACCCTTTACCTAGAACTTATTAGAGGAGGTGCCAGTTGAGCTCTGTTGAGCTAGAGCTCATTGGCACCAATCCCTTTTTGAAAGGCTATACTGCAACAAACACTAGAGAAACCACATGAAAAGGGGCCTAGCTGGCCTGAAGCTTCTTTTCCATCCACTTCACACAATCTGTTGGCAATTACATGAACTGATCATCAAGAATTGTAATGAATCTTGTAAACCTCTATGGCTGCTCCTTAGAATGGCATTGATTCACATATTATGAGCAAATTATGCACAATTTCAGTGGAGAGTGGAGGGAAGGAATATATAATTATTAACTATATCCTAGAAATATTAATATTTTTAACAGATCTAAGTTTTATATCCTTGGTCATATTCATCCTGAATGTTCATATGACTTATAAACTAGACACTAGTGTGTCTATGTGTGTGCGCTTTTGTAAGTTACATACATCTGGTGGGTCTTGAATCAATAACCTCACCCTCCACCTTGCTCTTACAAGGGAAGGACGTGCTATTTGAGCTAGAGCTCATCGGTGATAAACTAGCACGAAATTATCATAATGGTTTTCGGCTTATGAATTTCTCCTGGTGCACCTAAGGTGAATGTACTCAAGTGTCAAACAAAAATCCCCCCAAAATTTAGCCTTTGACGAAGTGTTTCAAGACAAATAAAAAATATCAAGTCATAAATAAAGAGATAATAGCCATTTTACCTCCCTCATCAAAGAGGACCTTTAAGACTTCTCCTGCCACATCTGACTGCTCAAAATAGCAAGAGGAAATCATCATGATAAGCAGCTATTGAGAAGAAATCACAAAAATAAAGAAACTGAAGCAGATTAATCACCTTCACAGGAAGTTCAGTGCCAAACTGATCCAAATATCCAATAACTTGTCCTTTTTTTATTAAACCACCCTGTAAATCCAAGAAATAAGAAAAATTGAATGTGTATTTGTACCTAAGGCTGTGTTCCTGTACTTGTTGGCAACATAAAGTCTGAACACTTTTAGATATACAAAAAATAATTGGACAACAAAATCTATGCATGCACAGATACCTCTTTACAGATAGGAGGTTGCTTCTTCCCTTTCACAGTTCTACCCCTCCGGAAAGAGCCAACCTGATAAGAAAAATGAATAGTGAGAACCAGGACATATGTATTGGATCCACACTAGATAAGAACACCACATACCGCTGGAGATGGCACTAGGACATATGCATTGGATCCAGAAGCCTCCAAGGCTGCTAACTTTGGAGACTTCTCTACAGAGGTATTCGTGAATGGACTGGTCTTTTCTGGGGAGGATTTTGTTGGTGGTGGTGGTGGGGCAACAGGTGCTGAATCTACCATTGGTTTAGTTGGAATAGGTGGTGGTATTGTCGGCGAAATTCCAGACATGGGAACTTGTGTGGCTCCTCCAATGTTTCGTTTAAGATGCATTTCAAAATCTCCAACCTATCAAAGAGCAATATATAATCGGTTTCAAAATAAGATAATGCATGAATACCTATATGCTAATGCAACCGAAAGCCTGCAGCTGAGGGTATGGAAATTAACCTTCAATTTCAGCTCAGCAATTTCTGTCTCATCACAGACCTCTAGTAACAGTGCCTGATTATTTAAAAACAATACGTTACTCATTACATTTTAAAACATAATGAAAAAAAATGCAAAACATGAAGGCAGCAAGATTCCTAATCATTGTGAGCCAACAACAAACCGAGAAGTTCAACTAAGAGATGATAAGAAAAAAATAAAATGAACATAATTTAGGGATAATAGTTATGAAAGAATAAGGCGAAGCGCTGAGCATGTGCTTGTAAGGGTTGTAGATTTGCGGGAGTTTGAAAATCATCATATATGAGTTCATCATGCATCAACCTTAGCAAGTTTAGAAGCATTTGATCTTCACAGAGCACGACTGAAAATAACAATTAACTAAATGACCATTTCATTTTGTTTTTCTGTTTTTGGACAGCTTAATAATAGAAAATGTACAGGTAATATTATGCTAGTTTCTGTAGGTCTATCATTAGTCGACACTACACCAACAGATAAACATATGGAGGGAAAAAGCTACCAAAATTCAAAGATTCATTCTAACCTCAAACCCATTAGGAAAAGTAGCAGTTCGTGGAGTTTTCTTCTCCAATGTTCCTTGAGTTTTCTCCTCCAATGGTCCTTGGGTGGTGCTATCTGATATAACTGTTGCATATTAATCATTCAGTTTCACGATGCAAATACAATATGAACTCAGATAATAAAATATTACATATTAGAAACACGTATTCATATACATAGGAAACTTCAAACCATCATGGTTTCATGAATACCATGGATATCAAGTAGCAGAAAGGAGGTGTCATGTTTGAAGAAGAGTAAAATGCCAGATGTACCCAGATTTCTCAACGATAACTATTATCTTTAGTATGACATATGGTGTATGAATAAAGATGATAAAAAACGACATATGGTCATTTCATTCTCTAGTGTCCAAATTAAAATTGGAACATATCAGTGCTTGTTCTCAGATGGCGGATGTAAAATTTAGTCACTCCATTATGAATGAATCAATGCTTGTATTCCCTTTTCCTTTTTTTCCCCTACGCATAATCACACACTCTTGAGAAATATTTTACATTTCTGGTACTATGCATAGAGCAAGATCACATAGCTTCTGAAACAGAAGCATAATTTATGTATCTTTTTTTTTGGGAGGGGGGCGGGGGGATAGCGTGCCCACGGGGCAATGCACAAGGGGCTAGGGTAACAATGGACCATAAGCTCACTGGTAATTAATTTATTTAGTACACAAATAATAATCTTTACTACTTTGTTTCATGTCTGCTACAACTACAAAAAAACAGAATATCAAAGGTACTGATACACAAACTCTACATCATTTTGGCCATAAAATAACCTCACCATTGTTAGATGATTCAGTAACTTCAGATATCTTGACAGATGATACTATTGCTCCCTTCCGCTTTGTTGGTGAAAAAGCAAGCTTCCCACCAACTGTCAACCCTTGAGTGCACCATTTACTAGGGATGGGCCAGCTGGCATTATATATTGGTACCACACCAGGCTTCTCAAGTAAGGACTGCATATTTGATGTACTCCCTACAGAATCTGGAATTCAAGAGAGCCAAATAAGCATATAAATGCAGATCAAGCTTTGGTAATGGCTCCATGGTTTGCGCTTTGCAGAGTTAAGTGAAAAGGATTATACAAATATGAACATGTAACCAATATATGCCTATAAAGTAATGTAATACTAAGCACAAAATTCAACCATAAATGTCAGGTTCAATTCATTAGACTAAAAAATGTCAAACAGAATTTCAGCCATACAAGAGAAAAATCACATTTTACTAACCGAAAACATACTATATTTTTCCAGAAAGGGGCCCAATTAAACTTTCACAAATTTTTTTATTTTCTTCATGCACCAAAGGGATCTGTTTTCTCATTTGAAGTTGCTGGCTAATGGTACTCAACTATAAACAATTTACTCATATTCCTTATAAAACATTTGAAGACAGTTATTAATATGCAATCAATCAAAGAAGCATCTGCTAAGACCTTATTTATTACTTTTCCAAAAAAAAGCTTTGTAAGGTACATAGAATTTTCAAAACTTTTTTTAACAAGTATATAATATAGTTAACAAATAGAACTTCCAAAATTTTATTTGACAAGTAAAAACTTGCTATTATCTAGTTAGCACATAGAACTTCCAAAACTTATGAGAACGAAAGGCAATAATTTTGAGAACCCACTATTAATCTCTCTCACTTAAAAAAATTGATATTTGGTAAATGACTAAAAATTCTAAATAAACCAAAAAATATGCTTCGTGAGGTTGTGAAAGGTAATTCAAGTGTTTGCAACCAACAAATAAGGAAACCTTTGTTATTTGGTAATTGACATAAAATTCTAAATAACCAAAAAAGAGGTTTTGCTGTGGTTTTGAAATGTAATGCAAATGTTTGCAACCTACAAACAAGGCAGTTTTCCTTATGAACATGGAAGCAAGTTTTTTGCATCATTACAATGCAGCTAGCAAGAAAAAAAGACAAGAGTTTTCTATCCAAATTAAACATTTATAATCCTCTTACTATTTTTTAGCTCATTAACCAGGACCCCAATAAATTCATAAAATCTGTACCGTAACTTTGTTCTTCTCACTTATTCATCTACACAGTTCCATTTCCTTCGAAGAAAAAGGAACAAAAAAAAGACTTTGAGATTCTTCATTAATTTATATCCATCTAACTTAAGAAAACAAACACACATATGAGGCATCTCTTTAAAAACAAATCCAGAAGCTCGTACGATCTGAATCACAAATTCAAATCATTTAGTTTCTTTTTCTTTTTCTTTTTCCCTTTCATTTTATCATCAAACTAAACAGAGCCAATATATCAGATAGAAATCAAGCTCCAAGCTCCAAGCTCAAATCAACCAAGCCTCACACTAACAGACTAACTTTCATACAAATAATATCTTATGATCTGAATCACATACATAAACTCTGTTTGGTTCCTAAGAAGATTTTTAAATAAAGAAATTGTTAATTTTCTATCATAACTCAAGGAATTTCGATTCCTTTTACTCTTATTTCATCATCGAACCAAACAGAGACCGAAATCAATCAAGAAATCCAACTTAAAGCTCAAATCAACCAAACATCGCACTAACTTTCACAAAAAATAAGCTCATACGACCTGAATCACATATGTAAGCTCTGTTTGGTTCCTAAGAAAAAAATGCAATAAAAATCTTAAATAAGGAAATTATTAGTTATCTATCATAATTCGAAGCATTTCGATTCCTTTTTCTCTTATTTCATCATTCAACCTAACGGAAAACGAAATCAATCAGGAAATCTAGTTCAAAGCTCAAATCAACCAAACCTCACACTAGCCTTCACAAAAATGAGCTCGTATGATCTGAATCACATACATAAGCCCTGTGTAGTTCCTAAGCAAAAATGCATGGAGATTTTCAAAAAAAAAAAGAAATCATTAATTATCTATCACAATTCGAAGCATTTCGATTCCTTTTTCTCTTATTTCTTCATTGAACCGAACGGAAAACGAAATCAATTAAGAAATCTAGCTCAAAGCTCAAATCAACCAAACCTCACACTAACATACACAAAAATAAGCTCGCATGATCTGAATCACATACATAAGCTCTGTGTAGTTCCTAAGCAAAAATGCATGAAGATTTTCAACAAAAAAAAAAAAAAGAAATATTTAATTATATATCACAATTCGAAGCATTTCGGTTCCTTTTTCTCTTATTTCTTCATCGAACCAAACGAAATCAATCAAGAAATCTAGTTCAAAGCTCAAATCAACCAAACCTAATCACATAAACAAGCTCCGTGTAGTTCCTAAGCAAAAATGCATGAAGATTTTTTTTAAAAAGGAATAGTTAATTATCTATCACAATTCGAAGCATATCGATTCCTTTTTCTCTCATTTCTTCATCGAACCAAATGGAGAACGAAATCAATCTAGAAATCTAGTTATAAGCTCAAATCAACCAAATCTCACACTAACCTACACACACACACACACACACATATATATATAGAGAGAGAGAGAGAGAGAGAGTTACAGTTGAAGGATCGGAGAGCAGCGAAGGACTCCATGAATGAGAAGAGAGAGCGAACCGAACCGAATGGAATGGAATGAAAAAAATGAAATGTAAACGAAGAGAAAAAAATGGAAAGATGGGGAGATAAGAGGGGAAATTTATAGGAGTTCCAGGGGCAAATTCGAGAAATGGATTTTATTATTATGTATGTATGAGAATGAGAGCGTGTGTGAGAGTTAAGTGCAGTTGGGGCGGGACGGTGAAGGTTGTTGAGAGTGCTTTGAAATATCCGCCCACTCTCCTCAGCTTCTCTGCTCTCTCAATTTCGTTTTTTAACCCCTTCGCTAACGTGCGCCTCGGTTTACACTGTACTACTTCTATCACGTTCACCCCAAAATTCTTTTAGTACTCTCAAGCATGGATTAACGCTTAGAACTTATTTTCTTTTCTCACATTTATGATACATCCTGTTATGAATTTAATAAGTGAATTTCATTATAAATGTAATAGTATAATTCTCAATACTTTGAAAGTACCTAAATATTACTCCCATATCTCCTTATTTTATTTATGTAATATTTATTTATTTTTTTTCTCTCTCTCTTTTTATTTTATTTTATTTTATTTTAAATTTGAAATGAGAGTACACTTTTTTTCCCATTTAAAATGGAAAAAGTTTAACGGTTTTTCAAGTAGTTAAGGACAGGTTATAGTTTTTGACTTTTTTTCTTTCCTAGTGGTCCACATCATTTAAATATTTAAATGATGTGCCACTATACATCAATAATTGGTAATCATAAAATTATGAAATGGATATGATTTAAAAGAAAGGATATTTTTCCCCCTGGTGGAATATAGGACAACATCGTTTAAAATTATCGTTTTTTTAATAATAAATTACACTTCTAACTCTTATTTTGGTATTGTTTTGTTTAGGTTCGAGATTTTTTATTTTGATTCACTATACTTAGTTCCGTTTTCAAAATAGTCTTTTCATCTATGTTAGTGTAAAAAATAGTCGTCAAGAGAGAAAAAAATGACATTGTTTTGTTGACATTTATAGGCCATATTGTTGTCATTTCCCACATGCATGCAACGAAAATAATATGTCAATAATCTTTACAACTTATGTTGTAGCCATCATAATAAAACTGCAACAAGTTCATGGACATGATCCTAACTTAGATGAACCACAAAAATTAATCTGAGTATTTATGTGTGAGTGTGTGTTAAGCCATAAGCCGTTCTGTTCTCTATCTTTTGCTGTTCGCATTCCATAGATTATGGGTCATGTTTCCTGTTTCCTAAATCCTAATACCCTTATAATCTGAAAAACCACAACGATTGATGCTGCATTTATGTGACTAATGATTTGTTCTAGGTTTCCCATATTCTAGAAAGACATGGAAATTCCTCACAGGAACAGAAGTGAAAGACCAAGAGAAACACACTTCTCTTTATATATTCAATGAATTTCATTAGTTTTACTAGTCTGTCACTCTGTTGTAGAATAAACATGTTAAGTATATGGGTGGTGGGGTATGTGACATGCCATTAGAGTTAGGGGAGCATCTGGCTTATCGAACTTTAATAATCTGGAAGCACTTTGATGTAAGTGAGCCAAAAAGATTATATACCTTCAATTTCTTTTGTCATAAATTTATAGTGAAACTTAGAGCCAAGTATAGGAACACTTTTCCTTAATAAAAGAAGTAGAAATTTACAAAACGAAAGCAAATATTAAGTACAAACCTTAAAATAGAAATCTGCAAATTTCTTCTAGTTTTCTTAGCTAAGCAATGTTAAGATGAACAATTTCTCTAAATTCCAACCTCCTAGTCTCACTATAAAATGTTTTGTATTTGTTAGGCCAATATGTTAACCAAATCCACCCTCTTATCTCCCACTCCATAGTCCTTCCTATGGCACTTTTGTCCACCTTCCAGCACACTCTCTCTCCATACTCATCTCCAGCAAAAACCACTCCTCCTTGCCTAGTGAATGGTCTGTATGCACTCGAGTATCGGTCTTTAAACCAAGCTTTAGGGTTAATTAATGAAATCTTTGAAGGCTTGGAAGAAAATACCTCTCTTCCATTCATGCTATCATGAAGAAACCAATTCAAATTTGCACTATAACCATTAACCGATTCCTCGAATTTCCAAGGCTTCAAGCTTATTGTCATGGTCTCTCCAGCCGATACCTTGAGTCCAAAGTAAGAATTAGGCGGATCAAACCCGGCTTCTATAGTTTTTTCTAAGCCAATCTCTCTTGTTGGGTTCTCAGATGACTTGCTCACCGAAAGGCTTAGTACGTTGGTTTGAAGAGTTGGAGTGAGTTGCAATGAAATTCTTGAAGGAAAGTGCTTTTCTGCTGCCCCAGCTCCTCGTTCATTCATGAGGGCCTCACTCACAAGTCTGATAATGTCACACCTGTTACAAAAGAAAGACAGGCCTCAGTTGGTCATATTACAAGCAATGCAAGAACAAGCTTAATTAAGAACTGTTTCATTAGCATTTTAAAGTTACATTCTTTCACATATTATTCAATAAAACTTAGTACAGACTTTGGCTTTAAATGAGAATAGAAGTACTTTTGAATGGCTAGCAAATTAAATTGGGGCTTGTCTGGTTTGGGTTTTGAAGGGGTGTTAAATTGCTTTAAGACCTTTAAAACTCTTTTAGCTGAAATTGCCAAATATTTTGCTTTTTTTGCTAAGGAGTAAATTTTAAGGGGATCCAAGCTGAAATTTGAAACTTTTAGGAAAAAGTTCTATAATTCACTGCATGTCCATGCTTTATCAATCCAAAATTATAAAGCTTTATCCATTGTAATTTGTCAAACACTCAAAAAGCTGGAAAGTTTTTTATTTATTTATTTTAATTAAAGCTCTATATGGTAGAAGTTCAAGTATTAAAACTCTAATTCCTGCAGAACAGTAAGCTTAGCTCTTCAAATATCTTTGTACTAAGAATTGAAATATACAATGAAAATCATCATACCTTATGTTATCAGTGTTCACTATCACATCAACCCACCTCTCTTGAATTACTACTTTGTAATTGAATTGGATTACACCTTCAAGTTGGTTGTAAGTAAGAGAAAATTGCAGTCGCTCATCAACAGAAGGATTGCTCGAGTTTTCGACATCCATGGCTATAACAGGGCAATATAAATGAATCTTCCATAACCCAAAAGTTGAAAGTGCATAAGAAAACAAAGGTGATGGTGTTTTGAGGGAGCGGTGGGTGGTTTGTTGCTCTATAATCCAATTAGTAATTGCGAGGTTCAAGGACCTCATCCATTGCTCTTCTAAATTTGATCCTAAGAGTTTCATGAGCAACTTTATTGCTTGTCTAGACTGACAATTACTTGCCAAGTGATTTTTTAGGGTAATAAGACACCCCGAACGGAGATCTTGGGGAGCTTCATAGATGCAAATGAGGAATAATAGAGTGAAAAATGAAAAATTGAAAATATCTTTGAAGTTGGGAATAGAACCTAGTTTAGGGAACTTGAGAAGGGAGTTGTTATTCTTGTTATTTGAACCATATTGAAGCACATCTTCAACAAAATTTACCAAGAGGTTGGACATGGTTTCCTCATCTATCAAATTTATGGATTTAGAGTTGAGCTTGAATGGTTTTGAGGTCCAAAGACAGACAGGTAGATTAAAATCTGCATTTATAGCAAAAGAGAGATCATTTCGGGATTGGTTATATTTGGCTATTGAGAGATTGAGGGATGGTTGGGATGAACTTGAGGAACATATGCATAGAGACATTGAATTTTTTTTCCATTCAGTGATTGGTGGAAGATTTTGAACCCAGAAATATATATCAGGAAAGGCACAAGGAGCAGCCATAACTAGTAGACTAAGTAGAAATCTCTTTCTTTCTCTGCAAGGACTTGTGATGAAAAACCTCGTATATAAAGGCTGTTTCGTGAATGGAAGCTATGCTTAGATTCTGGTGGGGAAGAAAAGTCAAAAGTAAAGCAATATAATTGGTACATGATATACATTGAGAAAGAAACTTGGTGAGATGGATGGTTGTACAAGAAAATAATCAATGAGTATCATTCTTTGATTAAAACTGTAACTATATCATCTGCCTATTGCAACTTGCAGGGGTAAAAAATCAGCAACTAAACGTAACCATGATGTTTAGCTAGAGTTTTAAATAGAGAAAGGAAATTCCTTCTTTTTGTTGTGAAAATATGAAATGGAGGACTAGGAAAAAAAAAGTGTTATATAATACCTTTTGAAGTTGTTAATCATTGTGATTCTATAATTTTTATTAAAAAAAAATTGTTAATCATGGTGCATTAATAAAAGTTGCTACATCAGTTGCATTGCCGGTTAAAACAAAATGGAATATTATGTAAAAAATTGTGAAAGATTGTGGTAACTAAAATCACATGTATGATTATTTCCCAAAAAAAGTTAATTTGTTCATGAACTTTTCACAGGTAATACAAAGCATGCTTGCTGCCTTAAAATTAATTGTGAGATGCCAAATAGTAATGGTGATTGGCCTAACTTTGGTTTGAATGTAGATAAAGATCACTAGAGAATGTCGTATTCCTATGATTCTCACCCTTTATATAGGATTCGATTCTCTACTCCGTGCCTCCCTTCTTGCCTTGCCTTCTAAGGCTTCTATGTCTTCCTTCCACTTTTTTAATGGAAGTTTCATCTCACCAGAACTTAAAAATAATACTATTAACTCTTGTTTTTGGAGATACTCTTAGTGGAAAGTAATTAATGGCTTGGTTGGTGTTGACTCTATTTGTTTTTGGACCAATGACTTGGGGACTTTATGGACGAAGCAAAGTGAAGTGGAGCGGAGTGTAATGAGTGGAATGGAATGGAGCTATTATATTTTATTTGTAAGATTTGTAGCAGCCATCTAAAGAAATTTTTTTCTTAGTGAAAAAAACAAATACAAAAATAGGTGGTGCCAACATATGCTTACAACGAATAAAAAACAATACGATGGAAAATAAATTAAAACAGAATTTTCTTAATAAAAACTTCTACAAATAGCATCAAGTTAGAAAAACCTCTCAGTATAAGTTAACAAGTGTTATAAGCTGACAATGCATCAAAAGCAAGCTCAAAAGACTATTTGTGTATGAAAAGTTGATCATAGAGGATCAATTTATGATATACCAAATATGTCATTTAAATGATTACAACTTAAAAAAATATAAACAACAAATATATCAAGTCACCAGAGCTGAAATATATCAATCAAAGCAATAGATATTGCGATATGGTAACGAAGTAGAGAAATCGATAGAGAACACTCCAAAGAAAAATTCACTACGGAGGTACCCTTATCCTAATAAGAAATTCACTATATAAAAAAAAAAGGTTTACAATTTGATTCAAACCTTTGAACCAGTGGCGGAGCCAGAGGGGGGCACCTGCCCCCCCTGACTCCACCTAAAATATCTTTGTATATGTAAGGGATTCTGACACAAAGAAAAAGAAAGAAAAAAAATGACTCCCAATTAGTTGTAACTTGAAAGTGGTTCTGATACAAGAAAGGGAAAGTAAAAAAAAAAGTTTTCTCAAACATCAAATCCTTTTCACCTAATTTAATGCTCTTGTAAGCTTTTGTCTTGCCCCACGTTTGATAATTATTTCACAACTTTTTTTCTTTTTTAATTTCTATCATTATTTTCACTGTTAATGATAATTTTTGCAATATTTTATTGTTAAGTGATGCTAAAAATATTACAAATATTACTATTTATATCTTACAAATTGGCATGTCACCAATCATAAAAAAATAATTACAAACATCTATCATTATATTGTTTATATAACACTAATCACATTTTTACCACATCAATTTGTAAACTTTTTGTTATAAATTTTGTAGTAACTATGAATTGGTTATTTTTGTTTATTTATTTTAATGATATGAAATATATTTATTTTCTTATAATTGTTTCTTTGTTTTGTTATTATTATTGATTAATATTTTTTAGATTAATTTCACTTGAAATGATGTCTTTTAATTTTGCCCCCTCTAAACCAAAATCTTGGCTCCGCCACTGCTTTGAACCCAGACTCTACTGGATAATGAACTTGATGTGGCCCCACAATTAGTTTTAGATACAATTTGAACTCTCCTATAATGAACACCTTTCACGAACTACATTCGTGATCATAATTAGTACTCTCATTGTGTTCGTTGCATACTCAAATAGATTCGCACTATATTTTTTACAGTACTTATTTTTTATGTTTAGTTGGAAGAGTGATGTTAAAGCTACCATAAATTTTATTATATAAAGTGTACAAATTGATGTGCTGATTTCTAAACACAAAATAAAAAGTAAGATATTTATTTATTATAATATTGATGTGCATGGCACCAATTTTATTCATTGTCATGTTAGTTTGCAAACCTTTGGTATTAAAATTGATTCCATCATTAGACATCACAAAGAATCATTATCAATATCCCAAGTAATTTTCTTATTTGAGTGATGTTGGATATAATACAAAATTTACTATATAGACTTTAAAAACTCATGTCACTTTTTAAACACATAACAAAATAATAATTTAGAATTCTATTTCTTATGTTATTGATATTACACTAATCACATTCATTATCATATCAGTTTATACCTGATTAGGAAATCTCAAATGTCCTAGATATTTTTATAGTAAAATTAATAAAATTATAACATTTTTCCACACTAAAAGGCCAACTCTTCTTCTTTTTTTTTTTTTTTTTTTTTTTTTTTTTTTTATGTAAGTGAAAGTGATGAATGATGAAGTGCAATTATCTGATATAATCTGCAATATATATTAATTGCTAGTCTGTTTCGTGAAGGCCATTAATCTGTCACGCCCTAAAAGTCTACTTCATTCGAGTAACCTAAAATGATATATACCATACATATTCAAGATATTTCTAAAGTTGTATTTGGTTTACTACTTCATTGGTTCAGTGATGGAAATAGATAAGATTATTAGTATTTAGGAATATATTGGTAGCCACGAACGCAACATGCCATACGTGATTTCCAAGAAGTATTGATTCCCTACCCAAAAAGTCTATACATAGAAACTGTTTGTTACGACTTACGACTAAATTAATTAAACCATGCAGGTGGAGTTGCTTTGCTTTCCTTGCAAGATAAAACATTTTCCACTAAGAATGAATGATTAGATACCCAGAGCCTTCTAATTTTTTTGGGAATCAAAATGTTCATTTATCTTTCTTTTCAGCTACCATTTTCTTTGGTTAGGTTAAAGAATGTTAGAAAAAGGTTCGCATGGTATAGACGTATAGTATGTACCAATCTCTTAAGACATTGAATACACGCATAAATAAGGCAAAACTTTGATCTGTTCGGCTTTGGCATAACTTACGGTACCCTGTACCCATGCCAGTATCTACGCGTCCATTCCTTTTCTTTCTTTTTTTTTTGATTTACAGTTGTTTCTCAAAAAAAAAAAAAAAAAAAAAAAAAAAAAACGTGTCATTTGACTCCTTTCCTAATGTGAAAAATGCTAAAACATAGCTTTATTCGGACTCTTCTAAGTTCAATCACCAATCTTAATACGCTACATGAAGGTGTCCATCTCGTCCTATGTAGATGGGATAATATGCTGGAAACTTGTGGATCAATATGGATGTATTATATATTTATATGTATCTAGCTAGCTTTTTTTTTTTTGGGCATAAATCGGAAGGGGAAGAGCAAGTACGTAGCACCTTCTTTTGAATAAACTTAGTTACAGTATCAAAATCCAAACCCAAAAAAAAAAAAACTTATGTAGTTACAATATCTTGTAGGTGCAGTATATTAGATTCTTCCATTGAATATAAACACTTGAAACAAAAGTATGAGATAATTAAGAATGATAAAACTGTTTATTAACCCACATTATAACTAGTATTAGTCATTTTGAAATTTTGAGTACCGATAGAACCGCAGAATGAAGGAACTAGAGTTTGTGAAATAAATGTTTGTAAGGTTAATTTATGTATAAAATGTAGTCATCCAAATTTCATGAATTAATTCTACGTTTAAATGAAGGGACACATAGGAGAGGATGTTCATTATATATATATATATATAGTCATATGAATTAAATTCAATTATCATAGCTTATTTAGGTAATCTGATTTTAACTTGCATATGTTATAAATTGAATATATAAAATATGAATAATGTTAGAGATATAAATAATTTTACAAAAAATTTTACAAACTGTTGATGTGGTGAGTGATTATTGATAAATGAAAATTAAAGTGATATTAATTATGGGTTTAATGAAAACTAATAAGAGGTTAGGTCATATCAACATTTTGTAAAAATGTTGTAAAATAGTTTGTGCATGTAGTATTACTCATAAAATATTATTATACCAAATTCAAACATTAATAAGCTTTTTTTTTTTTTTTTTTTTTTTAAGGTTTTGATGAAAAAAGACAGAAAAAAAAATGATGTTTTATAAAAACCTAAATTTACTTTAATTTAGAAAGATTAAAAAAAAAAAAACACATATAATTTTGATATAAAAACAATTAATATCAAACGTGCTTTTAAGAGGATTTTCTTTTCTTTTTTGAGAAATTATTTTCCCCCCTAAAAATAGAAACAAAGAAAGGTAATGATAAAATTTAGAAAAGCACTTCTCTAAACTATTTGTTTTGTAAGGGTACTAATTAATGAGTCTAAATCTTCTATCCATTCTTTCTAACTCCACTTTATGCTTCATAAATAAAAACTTACCACATGTCCATCTAGTTAATTAAATTCTAATTTTATGCCTCTATTATTTCAGTTACTTAAATTAGATAAATAAATAAAAAAGTTAAAAAAAAAAACCCAACAGTCAACACATCCCCACCAGCTGCACCACCGTCATCACTCGCCGGCGCCACCAAATCCTCTAGCCATCCAGCTAAGATACCATCTTGGAACAGAACAAAGCCAAGCCAAGCCAAATCTAGGACCTTCAAAACCCAACAAAATCCAATATTCTCTCGGCTTCCTCAGAAACTAAATATTATAGTTAATCTTGATCAGTTAAAAGTGGGTGGTTGGGTAGGTGAGGTAATAGAATTTCAAATGTTTAGGTTTCAGGGAGCCATGGCTTGCCTGCACCACTAAAATTACTTACTTTTATTTTTGTTTGGCGAAAACACCATTTTAGTCCTTATATTTTGAGGTTACAGTCAATTTGATCCCTACATTTTAGTAGCAGTCAATTTGGCCCCTGTTATTTTCAATTTGCAGTCAATTTAGTCTCTACCGTTAACTCATTAACGAAAAATGCTTACATGGCAAACGGTCTACCTTGTTGGCGCACATGTAGTTAACATAATAATATTAAATCAATTAATTAAATATTATAAAAGCCACATCAACATTTTAATAATAAAAGAAATTCATGTTAGACAAAAAAAAATTCTAAAAAGATTAATTAAAAGAAAAAAAGTATAGAAAATGAATTTTAAAAGAATCTTCACTTTCTTTTATTTTCTTTAGAATTCTTGCACTTTCTTATTTTCCAAACACAATATACCCAGCAACACCCAACCACAAGGATGCCACCTCTGCTATATCGATCTGCCCATCTTTCCTAGTGGTTGTTTCATCTCCTTGGGAGTGTTCCAAGGGCGTATTCGGATATTCCAAAATTCTATATTCCAGGGCCCCATGAATTTTCTGTTTGGGAACTTGGGGATTACGCTAATGCAGGCACATGGTCACTGAAACACAAAGTTTACTTCAGGGACATCCTTCCAGAATATCCTATTTTCAAAATGAAAGGGGTGGAGCTCCCATGGCCTATGAAATTCTTAGCCTTCCACCCCAAGGATGGCGATGTTGTCTTCTTATAGATACCTGAAAATTGCATTGTCTCGTGCAACATTAAGACGAGGGTGATCTGTTCCTTGCCTGGTATTGTGTCTATGGATGTGAAATCTGTAAAAAAAACCCAGTCTGTAGTGTATATGTCCAAATTCATTCGAGAGTGCTTATTTAGTGTTGATGTCGTTATTGGGATTTTTTTTGGCTAAACACTCGGTATTGGGATTTGATTTCATATTGTGGTGTTGCTGGGTGTTGGGTATATTGTGTTTGGAAAATAAGAAAGTGCAAGAATTCTAAAGAAAATAAAAGAAAGTGAAGATTCTTTCAAAAATTCATTTTTTTTTTCTTTTAATTAAACATTTCAGATTTTTTTTTGTTTGACATGGATTTCTTTCATTATTAAAATGCTGATGTGGCTTTTATAATAGTTAATTAATTGATTTTATATTATTATATTAACCATACGTGCGCCAACAAGACAGACCGTATACCACGTAAGCGTTTTCCGTTAGTGAGTTAACGGTAGGGACTAAATTGACTATAAATTAAAAATAATAGGGACCAAATTGATTGCTACTAAAATGTAGGGACCAAATTGATTGTAACCCTAAAATGTAGGGACTAAAATGGTGTTTTCGCCTTTTTGTTTTGTCTTTCCACCATATTAAAGATCATTATTCTATTGATCTCACAACAACCGTCATTGACAATTGTTTTATGAAAGATTATATCTTTCGGCCATTGGTTTTTTATCAATCTATATTTTGAGGTGTGCAGTGTGCTCTTTGTGATGTGGAAAATCACGGCCAAAGTTTTCCGCCGGCGGTGGATGGCTGTGACTAGAGAAGTTGGTAGGGATATGTTACTGTTGGGTTTTTCTTATTTTCTTTATTTATCTAATTTAGGTAACTAAAATAATAGAGGCATAAAATTAAGATTTAATTTAGTAGATGGACATGTGACAAGTTTTTATTTGTAGAGTATAAAGTGGAGCAAAAGGAGTGGGATAGAAGATTTGGACTCCTAGTTAATACTATGTGGGTGTGTGTGAGCTTGTTAGTAGAAGTAGAATTTGATTATCAATTTTAAAATTTTCAGTTTACTATATATCTGTAATTTATCTTATTATTAAACGGCTTCCAATATTTTTTTTTTATTTTTTTTATAAAGGCTTCCAATTAGATTAAATGACTATAAATAAAATTTTTTTTAAAAAAAAAGTGGACACCAAAAAGTTCTCTAATCTCTTTCTTTTTTGGATATAAAAGAATTCTATTCTCTTAAATATCAAGTAAAGATTCACAGTCAAGTACCCATAAAAAATAATACTTACTAAATATGCTTGTGGAGTTGGAACTTAGAATTCGAGACCCCATTTTTGAGAAGGAACCATTCTGCCTAATTGGCGGATGTTAACCCAAACCCTTCTTTTAAATCCCAAAAGATTTAAAGTTTAAACCAAAACCTATAACTAATTCTACTAAAATCGAAAATTTCATAATATGAGAATGACACTTCATAAGATAATTTCAAAAGATAATTTTCCCTTCAGATTCCCTGAGTCATGAAATAATAAGCATTGATCGTTTATCAAAAACTTTGTTTGGTGGGCTTGTCAGAACATCCTCCCTACGAAATCCAACCTTTATCGTAGACAAGTGATTAATTCTGAAGTTTGTGAGCTATGTGATAAAAGTTGTGAGACAACAAGCTACGTTCTTCTTCACTGTGATTTTTCTTTATCAATATGGGAGACTTGTGGTCTGGTGATAGACAGGGAGTGTACTTTTGATGATATGTTTTGGAAATTAAATAATGGCTCAGGACCATCAGCTGTGGACCTTACTCATTTCATGGCAATTTCGTGGAATATTTGGAATAACAGCAATGTAATTCGACAAGGTGAGAAGCTTAAAACTGTGGCCACTCTGATTATAGAAGCAACCAGAGTGGCTGTTGATTACCAATCAGTCCAAGACTACCCCATCCCAGCAGCAAACTTACTCCCTACTAGATGGACTCCCTCTATAACAGGTGTGTATAAAGCTAATGTTGATTGTGCTGTCTTTAGAGATTAGTCTACTGCTGGCATGGGCGTGCTTCTTTGGGATGATAAAGGACAGGTAGTTAGAGCCTTGAGTCAGCAAATTTATGCTCCCTTGGGCTCTCTTGAGGTTGATGCAAAAGCTATGGAAGCTGCTGTTATTTTTGCAAGGGACATTGGAATTCAAGATGTTATTTTTGAAGGGAACTCTCTACAAGTTTGCAGTGCTATGAATGGTTGCTCGCTAACTCCCGATGTTGATGCTAATGTTTTAGAGTGCATCTTTCTTCACCTTCAATTTTTTCGTTCTTTTCTTTTTTTCTCACATTAAAAGGGAAGGAAATAAGCCTGCCAATCTTTTAGCTCAACATGCTAAGTTTGTTTATGATTTTGAGGCATGGGTTGAGGAAACCCCTAAGTTCTTAGAAGCTGTTATTGCCTCTGATGTTACTGTTTGCACTTGACCTTTTTTTTTTTTTTTTTTTTGGGAGAATTAGGTAAGTCAATATTATAAAGGTAAATCAGACTGGAATACATCATCCAAATTAGGTGGTAGTTCTTCTAACCACACATTAGTATTAGCAGTTAGAATTGCTCTTCTTGCAAGGGAGTGGGCTAATCTATTGCCCCCCCTACGGACATGAATAAAATTACAAACTTGCATACAAAGACTTGCACACTTAATATCTTGAATAATATGGCCCATTTGGGTCCTATTCTGCTTGGGACTGTTGAGAACTGAGATAACCTTCAGAGAATCGTCTTCCACTTTGCTTGGAAAATACTGATCTCCTGGGCAAAAGTAAGGGCTTTTCTTGCCGCCAAAGCTTCTAACATGTCAACTGAACTGGGGAGAAAAATTTTCTAACTAAGGGTAGTGATGATCATCCCCTCTTTATTTCGTATGACTAAACCCAAGCCTGCCAACCCAAGGTTCTTAAAGACAGCTCCATCAAAATTGATTTTGAATAATCTCGGTGTAGGTGGCTTGCATTTCGTCTCTGCTCTTGTTGTAATAGGCCGTATGTGGTGGGGCGTTTGCATCTTGGAATTCCTGCAGAAGGTCCCGAGCTCTCTTAACAGTATCCCCAACTTCCCAAACTTGTTGTCTTTCCCTGATCTTGTTACGTCTAACCCAAATGCATTAGGCTACCATGGAAAAGAGAGCAGCAGTGCTCGACGTGGATTCCGATAGCATAAAGGAGACCAAATTGCAGAACTTGCTAAAACTCTGTAATCTTGGGAAGTTGAAAATGGGGTCTAAGAACCAAATGCATTTAACATGGTCACATGTCCATAAGCAGTGTATGGCATCCTCGGGGTGTTCCTCACATAGACTACAAACATTATCCGTGAGCACATGTCGAATCTGTAGATTATATCTCATAGGTAGACACTCACCTGAGGCTCGCCATATGAAGTGCTTGACTTTATTCGGAACTTGTAACTTCCAAATACCATTCCACACCTTTTGAGTTGGACGTACTAGGCAAGGAATTGTGGGTAGCCATAGCCAGTAACCTGTATGCACTTTTGACAGTATATAAGTACCATCCAAGATTAGAGGCCATATGAGTAAGTCCTTTGTAGAGTGAGCACTAACAGGAATACTTTTAATGCACTCCACCTTTGATGGGAAGAAATTCCGATCTATGAGCTCCTCATTCCAACACTTCGTTCCAAGGATGAAAAGATCCTTTACTACAATCAAGGATGGGTCAAGTTGAGGCGATAATATTTTACCACCCCAAGAAGCATCTAGCCACCGGTGATTCCAAATATTGATTGATGAACCGTCCCCTAATCTCCACCTAACACCCTTGCAGATCACGTCCCTTGCTTGCAAAATGCTCTTCCATGCAAAAGAGCAGCGAGGGTTGATCTCAATGTCAAAAATATTTCCATTAGGAAAATATTTTGATTTGAATATTTTATATAGTAGAGTATCCTTCTCATGGTACAACCTCCAAACCTGTTTTCCTAGAAGTTCATTGTTAAATTGTCTAAGATCCCGAAAGCCCATACCACCAACAGATTTAGGAGAGCGCAAAGTACTCCATTTAACCCACTGCATCTTTCTCGCATTATCTTGATTTCCCCACCAAAATTTGCGTATCATTGCCTCGATATCTTTACTCAAACTAATCGGTAAATGAAACACACTTATCGAGTAGGTAGGGATGGATTGGATCACGACCTTGATCATGATTTCCTTCCCAACTTGTGATAGTAACCTCTCCTTCCACCCTTGCATCTTGGACCAAATTCGCTCCTTAATCTAATTGAAACAAGCTTTTTTCTACCTCCTAACAAAGGATGGTAAACCCAATTATTTTTCATAGTGTTTGATGGCCAGTACACCCAACAATACCATTATTTCTTGCTGCACATCCTCAGGTGTATTTCTGTTGAAAAAGAGAGTGGTTTTATCCTTGTTCACTTGCTTTCTCGAAGCTACCTCATACCAATCAAGAAGTTGCTAAATTTTTAAACATTTTGCTGCCTTTGACCTGTAAAATAGAAGACAATCGTCTGTAAGGAAGAGGTGAATAATATTTGGGCTTCTACGGCACAAAGCTAGACCCCTAATCTTCCCCTCCTTTGCTGCCTTGTTAAGAAGTGCATTTAGTCCTTCCACACAAAACAGGAAAAGAAAATGAGATAGGGAGTCACCTGCCTTAAACTTCTAGTTGGTCTTATGAAACCTTTTGGTTTGCCATTTATTAGGATCGCGTAGGTCACTATGGAAACACATTGCATGATCATTGCCACCCAAGATTCCTGAAAACCCATTCGTAAAAGGATTTTATCCAAAAAACACCACTCCACCCTATCGTAGGCCTTACTCATATCTAGCTTCAATGCCATAAAACCTTCCTTGCTTGAGCATTGGGTTTTCATATAATACAACAATTCGAAAGCAATCAGGATGTTGTCTGTTATTAATTTATCTGTAGTGAAGGCACTTTGAGCTTTTGAAACTATAGAATTAAGAATGGGCTTAAGCCTGTTAGCAATAACTTTGCTGAGAATTTTATAAAGCACATTACATAAACTTATTAGCTTAAACTCAGAAACATTTTTAGGATTGCTTACTTTAGGGATCAAGGTAATGAAAGTGTGATTTATGGATTTAAGGAATGTACCAGAGTTCAAGCAAGAGAGGACTGCATCTGAAACTTCCACCCCAATGCTCTGCTAAAAGGTTTGGTAAAAGAGGGGGGGGCATCCCATCCTGACCCGGTGCCTTAGATGGTGCCATTTGTCTGATTGCAGCTTCAACCTCATCCTTACCATAAGGCTTTAATAATTCTTCATTCATATCAGCTGTCACTATCTTTTTGACTCCTTCCAAGACTCGGTCAAGCCCTTGAACATTAGATGAGGAGAATAGCTTAGTGTAGAAGTCCACAAAGATATTCGAGATCACCCCTTCTTCAGTTTGCCATACTCCATCCGAATCTCTAACTCCCTTTATGAAGTTCCTTCTTTTCCTTTGAGTAGCCACCCCATGAAAGTACTTTGTATTTTTATCTCCCTTTGCCACCCACTGAATTCTAGATCTTTGCCTCCACATTTGGCTTTCTTTCTCGAGCAGGATATTAAGCTCTCATCAGAGCTGAATTACTACGTCATAATTACCACCCTTTGCAGCGGCTTCCTCTGCTTTCCATAGCAAATCTTTCTTCTTTGCAATCTAGTTTTTTACATTCCCGAAGTGATCTTTACTCCAAGACTTCAACATTTTCTTGTACTTCTTTGGTTTTTTTTGTTACTTTGAACATTGGTGTACCCTCTTGTTGAACCTGCCAAGCTCTCAACATTGTGTCGCTACACCCACTATCAGTCAACCACATTTCTTTGAACCGAAAAGGCCTTTTGTACCACCGTTGGGATTCATTATTTGGATTGAAAATCAGACTAATTGGGTAGATGATCAGATGTATGGCAGTGAAGGTGGCGAATAGTTGTTGCTGGAAATTTCGATACCCAATCATAATTAGCCACTCTTCTATCTAAGTGTTCCCAAATCAAATACCCATGTCTTCGACTATGCCAAGTGAACTCCGGACCTATATAGCCAAGGTCCACGAACCCACAGAAATCTATTGCACCCCAGAAAGCTTGCATCTGAGCATTTTATCTAATTCAACCCCCTATTTTTTCTTCAATTTTGAGGATTTCGTTGAAGTCACCTATGCAACACCACGGTAGATGTGGTTTAGCTCGTAGCATACAGAGCATACTCCAAGCTTCGTCCCTATTATTAGTATCTAGCTCCCCATAAAAACCGGTGAACCGCCATGCCTCTGTAGAACCACCATTCACTACTGCATTAATATGGTTCTTTGAGAAACTGTCTACCCAAACTGCATTATCAAGTTTCCATAAAAGTGTCAACCTGCCGCTCCTACCTTGACTAGGCATGGTGAAAAGGCCAGCATATTTTATCTTGCACAGTAACCTTTCTAATTGTTCATTCTTTTCAAACCAAGTCTCTGACGAAAAAAAAAACAATTAAGGGATCTTATGCTTGAATAATTTCTTCAAGCTCTTCCACTGTTCATAGGTTCCCAATCCCATGATAGTTCCAGGCAGTGCAACTCATTAATTGGTCTCAGCAGGGCTGCCCTGCAGCTTCCACCATTAGCTTTTGGTTTTTGGTGAGTGCACAACATTTTTTTCCTGGAGATATGATGTGGTTCTCTCCCTCGACGTCTCTGGTTGTTCTTTTTTTTTTTTTTTTGAATAGGCATAGTCTAGGCTTCACTTGGGCATTGTTCCTGCACTAATCTCTTCCATCCACGACTTTTTAACTTTACCCCTTGTGGGCTGCAACTTATACCCATATCCTCATCCATTTTTGAACTAAGCCCAACTTCAATAGTACAACTATGGTGTTTAGGACACTTGGCCTGGTCCATTGCTACAATGGGCCTGCTTTTGCTTGGGCCAACTATTGGAGAATCAAACTTAGAGATATTTGAGTCAATATCGTGCAAAATATCCTGGAAATCCAGCTCCATACCCGAAATATTTGCCTTGACTTTTGTAACTCTAGGGATCTCGAAACATGATTCGTTGGATGAGTGAAATTTTGAAAATACCCATTCATCGGCCTCCTTTTCCCTTTGAGATTGACCGCTGTGCTCCCCCTTTCCCGTCATCTCTGCCTGCCCTTAAGAAGTGGTGACCATCTCCACCACATCGTCATCCACCTGGGTATCGTCACTTCATTTATCTTCTTCCACACTGTCAACCAAAACTACTGAGCACTTTTTCATATTTGACGTTGGGACTCGGACCCATGCACCAAATTGTCGATCCCCTTCAGTCAGAGAGCCATTGCTTCTAACCCAGAGCTCATAATCTTTGTCGTTATGAGACAGTCTACCACACCAGTAGCAGGTGTTCGGCAAACGTTCATACTTGAACCTAATCCACCCTACCTCCCTTTCTTCACTCCGAATCTTTTGTTCGCGACAAAGTGGTTTTGATGTATCAACCTTAACTCTGATCCTCATGAAACTACTGCCATCTTGGTTACCCATTCTCGAATTCCCTTTTGCACATCTCCTATAACCCTTCCAGCTGCTGCTTCTTAGTTCATCTCACCCACAAGTAAGTCATGGATTTGTACCCAGAAGGACGTTCTATCGAGACGAGATCCCTTACTGCAACATTTTTCTCTAATCTGCGTAAAGAGACTAAATATTTGTCATAACTCCATGGCTCTCCCAGTAGGACCCTATCTGCATCCGATCCATTTGAAAAAACAAATAGAACCACATGATTCCCCATATCTTTGACCTCGAATCCCTTCTTCGTTTGCCATAGTTGTTTAAAAGTCCGAGCAATGGCTTCCATATTCAAAACTCGTCGTGTGAAAAACTTTGCCGCGATAGCCTTTCCCCCAATCATTGTTATCGTTCGTTCACTATACTCGCTATCCTCCTCCTCTGAAAGCGAGAGTTTTTTCCACATCATAGATAAGTCCTCCATGTTGAAACACTATAAATGCAGCAAAGGAGAAACTTTCACTCATATTATGGGGCACACAAGGAGAACATGAATAGCCCAAACCCTAGGGTTAGGCACGACCTTCTACTAAGCGGCTAGGATTTGGAGTGGCCTCCCCCTACATAAGAGAAACTTTCTAACTTCTTCTAAAATGATCCCAATTAAAAGTTAATATGATTGTACTTGACTTTTTTATTAATAATATGCAGTAGTATTTTCCCATAATTAAAAAAGAAAAAGAAAAAAGAAAAGCATTGGCCGGTTCATTTAAAATGAAACCCCACAAAGCCTTACGGGACACATCCATTAGGCAATAATTCCTTCCCACTACACAACCACTATAACAGTGTGTATAATAACTAACGTCACTGGCTCACTCTCATTCTCTTACATCCACTTGATATTAACTTCACGCGCCACCAATGGCCTCTCCACCGACACTCCCAATCTCCAACTCACAAACCAACTCCACCGCCACCACCCAACCCATAACCACGCCCGCTTTCCGCTCGTTCATCTCACGCTTATCCTCCTCGATCCGCCACGGCTTCTCTCAACGCCGCCCATGGTCCGAACTCGTAGACCGGACCTCCATGACCCGACCCGAATCCCTCACCGAAGCCTACTCTCGGATCCGAAAAAACCTCGCCTATTTCCGCGTCAACTACCTCACCTTCATATCCTTGGTCCTCGCTTTCTCTCTCCTCTCTCACCCAATCTCTCTCCTCGTTCTCCTCTCTCTCCTCGCCGCGTGGACTTTCCTCTACTTTTTCCGTCCGTCCAATCAGCCTCTCGTCATTCTCGGCCGCACGTTCTCAGATCGCGAGACCTTGATCGGTCTCTCGCTCTTAACCGTCGTCGTCGTTTTCCTCACCACCGTCGGATCGCTCCTCATCTCGGCGTTGATGGTCGGCTTCGCGATCGTGTGCGCTCACGGTGCGTTCAAAGTTCCAGAGGATCTCTTCCTTGACGATCAAGAGCCAGCGAATTCCGGATTGCTCTCCTTCCTCGGCGGCGCTGCCTCTTCCGCCGCCGCGGCCGCCGCTCCTGTCGCCGCACGTGTCTGAGAGGAGGGAGGTTAGTTATTTCACAATCATTATTGTGAAATTGAAACACTGTTACTGACAAGGTTCATTTTTCATATGCTTGGGAAATTCTGGGCAAATGAGATAGGGTTTTGATTTGAATTGTGCAATTTGTAGACCTAAATTTTCTAGACTTGTATGTAGATTGGATCTGTATTGTGTATTTTTAGACCTAATTCTTGTAGAGTTAGTTTGAGATTGTGTAGTGTTTTATTCTCAATGAATGCAGTTTTGGCTGCTGAGCTCGAATTCGAATGGCATTTCCTTTGCTTGTATGGAATGTAATGGATGTATGTGATTCTAACTTCTAAAGGATAGAACTAGAACTTAGGTGTATAGTGGTATAGTTCCTTAACTAAAGTTCCCTAATTAAATTCAATTATATGGTTGTATTGGCCAATAAGTGGCATGGTTGAATTGAATTCTTCTTAGGAAAGATAATATTGTTTGCATTGCATTGATCAATGTGGTTAAATTTAATTCATGAACAATATCTAAGGAACTATAACTAAGTTTTTGCCCGGTCCTAAATAATGGGTATTGAGCGCCAATGAGCTCTATAGCTGAAATGACACTTCATCCTCGAATAATAATGAGATAGAGGTTGTATGTTCAAGATGCACTAAATATGCGTGTAATTTATCAACAAAACTAATAGAAAGGGGTTGCATGGTCTAGTAGGAACTTCTGAACTTGAACTTTGAAGTGGTTGTTGGTGATTGAATCTTTGTGCAATGCTAGCTGATATTGCATAAGCCTGACTACACTTTTAAGTTATTATGAAATATAACTGAAAGTGAGGTTAGGAAATAGAATACGTGTAGTGCTTGTAAACATATTAGGTTCTTGGGATTTTTAATTGCTTTTTAGAGTGGATTTTTTCTAGTTTAGGAAGAGATAGATGTTTCAAAAGGTGGGAAATCTTCTATTTGGAAAAGCTTGGGGAATATCAGTTGGTTTCTTAGTACCATTTCTGATGACATTAAGTCCTTTTCTCTTTCTCTCATCTAAAGGTGCTGGGACATTGTCTTAGGATTTTCTGTGATAGATATGCCTGAACAGGTTTTGTGCTGATTTTATTGTTTTTGGTAGATGGGTCAGTTTTTTGTATTTCTGAAGCATGTCAATCCTAATATCACTTGGTCAGTAGAATCATCAATTCATTAATGGATTAGCATCGCTATGAGTCTTCCTTCCTCCCTGATTTGTGTCCATTGGAAAACCTGATTACCCTTTGTTGTCACATGGAATCATTGTTTTCCCATCCCTTCTGCCCTTGGTTTTTGAATGGAAAAGGTTTTGGGGTAGCATTGCTAGATGCAAGTGCAAGAACAGAGGTTGCTCTGCATGCCTCTTCAAAGTAAAGCATTTTCACAAATGTTTTTGGCCTTTTGCATGGTAGTACCTAAGTTTTGGACCCGGTTTGTGACTTGCCTCATACAGGTGGACTCTGTAGATTTAAACATTCCTGTCATTTTATGTAGGTAAACCTTATAGGCTCGATGTTGGATGCTTGAGTTATATATGAAGCTTGTTGTTGTAGTTGAAGTTTTTCCTTTTCCCAGCCTGTAAATTCAAGTTCGTTGGCCTTGCGTTCCCCATGCGTTATATATTCTAAGCTAAAAAGAGTTGAAATTGAAGTTCTGTCTGTGTGACTGTGTTGAGTTCAAATAGCGCAGTAAGATCTCACCAGGAGATACGCTTGTGAATTGGTTTCATTGACCTCTCTTATTTGCTGAATTGAAGATTGATGCTGAGTAGTGCAAATTTGATGCAAAATATTGTCCACGTATTTGGTTATTCTAAGCAACTTGGTGAATGGATTTATAGTAATATTGATTATACTGCTTTCGATTGAAACTAGGATGAGCCGTTCCTCATTTTACTTATGTGCTTGGACTTGTGACTCTTTAATAAGTCTGTTTGCATATATTTTTCCCTCTCTTTTGTTTTTGTATTTGGAACATTTCACAAAAGAGGGGTTTTGGCATAATTTTTCCATTCCCTTTTACCTCATGTTTTTGCGAAATGTTAGTTAGGAATAATCATCACCTGTTACCGATACATGCAGCAGGTCTCTCATAAAAAAAAGTCTCTATGGAGGCGATAATAATGTCATGCATCTGGGACATGCATCATTTCTCTCACAATATATTGTAGAGACGATGCATATACCATACCATATGCACAAGATACCTTCTCAGACAGAGGCAGAATGCCATCTGGCCAATGGTGCCTCCATTTTTATTTGTTGAGTCATTGAATTGGTAATTTCCATTCAGTAATGTACCATGAGAGAAGAAGGTTTTTATTTGTAATGGGCCTTAACGGTGTCCTTTTTTGTTACAATAGGCCTTCTCTTCTACAGTAACAATGGGCCTTTAATCTGTCATTTCAAGTGTAGCTCTTCAATTATGCCTTTTATCCCAAAAAAGTGTAGCTCTTCAAAGGTTTTTTGATAATCAGCTCTTCAATGTTCTCTGCATTGCCATTGGCAAATCAGTATCCATATGACTATATATATTTAAAATTTGAAGTGTGGTATTTATTGTTGTTACGCTCTTATTAAGCAACGGCCATATCATTTACCAATTTTCAACATTCTTTCTCTTATTTTTATTTTTATTTATTCCTTATTAATTTCCCAATTTATTGTTATAATTTCTCTAACATTTTCCCTCCCTTTTACCTTCTTATCTCCCCACTATTATTTACCTTAATATCACTTTTCTTTTATCCATTTATCTTCCGTTATTTTTGACTTTTTTTTATTCCCCCTTTCTTACTATAAATTTACAATTCTCTTTTCTTTTCTATTCATAGATTTTTCACACAACAAATGTTATCTCTCTCTCTCTCATATATATATATATATATATATATTTTTTTTTTTTCATTTTTTTTTGGATTTTTTTATAAATATTTTTCTTGCATCTTTACTTTAGGTTGATAAATTTTTATATTATTTGGAACTCTACTTTGAGTTGATGTGATTAAGTTTTATGTTTTTAAGTTGTTGTCTTTTTTATTCTCTTTAATATCATAGATGTTATCATATTGCATTATAAAGATAAGATAGTATATAAGAATATAATGTTACTTTATTACATAACATAACATGACTTGGATAATTTGGTATTTGTGAGTACATGACTCGCACCAATCGGTATTTGTCTGCTTTGGGGAGCCAGTCCCTCACGGTTTTGTCCTCGTCCCCGAGTGTAGGAAGGGGGCAGCCAAGGACTTTGTCCTCGCGTACCAACCGCAAGTCCCACATCGGTTAGAGAACCCTCCCACTCATGGTTTATAAGCTTGTGTAGTAGTGGTACACTCATGGTCGCTCCAGAAACTTATAAACCATGAGTGGGAGGGTTCTCTAATCGATGTGGGACTTGCGGTTGGTACGCGAGGACAAAGTCCTTGGCTGCCCCCTTCCTACACTCGGGGACGAGGACAAAACCGTGAGGGACTGCCTCCCCAAAACGGACAAATACCGATTGGTGCGAGTCATGTACTCACAGTATTTATTACTATATTTTTTTATTTTTACTTTTTTCTTCTCATATTATTTTTTTTATAAATTTCTTATACTCTCTCAGTCTCTTTCTCTTGATGTTTTTATTCTTTCTTGCAACTCTACTTTATATTGATGAATCATTGTGTTTTTTAAAACTCTATTTTGGTTTTATACGTTTTGGTGTTATTTTTTTTCCTTCCTCATCACAAGTAGTCTCTCTCTCTCTACAATAAAATTTAGAGAATAAATTATGCATATTTGGTATAAGTTTGATATGAGTTTTAATTATCTTGATAATCTCTTTTAAAAGAATAAATAATTTGAATAATTTATTTAAATAAAAATTATACATACATACATATATGTATATATTTATTTCTTTTGCTTAAATGTATAATCAACCTCATGCAATGCATTTAAGAGTAATAACGTTACAACAAATGTATAACTGCCCTAAAGATTACATTTGTATGTTCATTGCCTTTATGTTTAGAAAAACTTTCCCTTTAACTTTAGCTATACCGAAGTGGACTGAAATGCTACATTAATGTGATTTAATAAAAGTATAGCAATAATAAATGTCATGTTTGGATTTCGATATTAAGAGTTTGAGATTTATATATTTTTTTAATAAATTTGGATTTAGATTAGGTACTTTCAACCCAAAAATATATTTTGTCATTATTAAGTGCACAAAAATAGATTGAAGTAGACCAAAATCAACCGAAGTGATCCGAATGGACCGAATTAGACTAAATGGAACAAAGTGGACCAAATGAACAAAATAGGACTAAATTGACCGAATAGGAACAAGGTGGACCGAATGGACTGAATAAGACTGAAGCAGAAAAAATGGACCGAAGTGGACCAAATAGGACCAATGTGGACTGAATAAGACCGAAGTGGACATAATGGACCGAATAGAACCAAAGTGGACAAAATGGACTGAATAGGAATACATTGGACTGAATGGTCCGAATAGGACTAAAGTGGATCAAAGTGGACAGAATGGACCAAATAGAACCGAAATAGACAGAATGGACCGAATAGGATTAAAGTGGACCGAAAAGGACCGAGGTAGACATAAAAGGACTAATGTGGACTAAATAGAGCCAATGTGGACTGAATGGACCGAATTGGACTAAAAATAACTTTAGTGGATAAAATGGACTAAATGGGATCGAATTAGACTAAATTGGACCGAAGAGGATAGAATAGACCGAATAGAACCAAAGTGGACTGAATAAGACTTTTGAATATTTATCTTTTTTATTGCATTTTAGGGCTCATAATTTTAATTTCTAATGTCTATTTTAGATTTTTTTTTTTTGGTATTTTTTAACTCAAAACTAAAGAGTTTAGCCCAAATATAATAATTTTTCATATTTTTCAACCCAAAAATTAAGAAATAAATGAATTTTTGAGCTAAACTTGAAAAGAAAACCCGCAAAAAAAAAAAAAAAAAAAAAAAAAATCAGTTTTAAGGCCAATTAATCTAAAATGGACTGAAAGGGGATCGAAATTGACTGAGTGGATTGAATTGAACAGAGTGGACCAAATTGGACTAAAGTAGGCCTAATCTATATATATATATAAAACCGAAGCTTTTGAAGCTCCCACAGTTTTCCACATCAGCATTTAATTTATTTATTTATTTATTTTTATTTTTAAAATTTCGATTTTTTTTCCCAGTATTTTATACGACTGACTCTCCAAGTTTCTAACCTATACGCATCCTCAAACCCAAAACCCTAACCTCTGACTTTGAGCTCTCTCTCTCTTCGCTTTGTCTTGGGTCCTGCCGTTTCCCCTTTCTCTCTTTATTCCTCAAACCTCTCCCTTACAAGCCATTCCCAATCACTCATTCGCTCTTGCTTCGCTCGCTCTTCACCGATTTCAGTGTATTTTCAGGTAATTTGCTACGATTTCACATTAAATTTTCTGCTTTTTTTCATTAAAAAATATACAGATTGCATCAAATGGTTGAATTAGAACTTTGTTTCAGAAAATTAGGGTTCGTTTTCTTCTTCTTATATTTCTTATTTTTTGAGATTTTCGATCAAAATCGCATAAAGCTGATTTTTTTTTTCTTTATCAAACCTAGGGTTCGATTTGATTAATTAGCAATCAATTAATGCTGAGTACTTCGATTTGTGTGTGTGTTTGTGTGTGTGTGCGTTCGGATTTGTAAAACTATTTGTTGATTTGAGTAAAATCTCTATGGATTTTCAGTGGACTAGAAATTTAACTAGGGTTTTGTAAATTTTGTTCGGTTATTGATTTGCTTGATTCTGATTTGATCATTATTTTTTTTGGTTGGATTTTTTTCGATGAAACGATTGGTCTTCACTACTCATTTGATCTGTTGAGTTGATTTTGCTTTTGAGTCCGTTTGATCTGTATGTATATTTATGTTCTGTTTGTGTGTATATGTGTACATACTATGTATGTATTTAAGCTTTGCTGAAATTAATGCTATGTGTTTCATATTGTTTTGTCGGGACTAGGTTTCTGTGTTTGTGTGGTTGGTTTCAATGTTTTGCTTAATGAAATGATTTGGGACATGATATTTTCTGAACTCTGTTTTTAGTTTTTAACTGCCTTGATTTAAAGCTTTGAGAACTTCTAATTTGTTCACTTGATTGTGGTTTACTTTTATGCCAAAATGAGTTGTGCTTAGAAAAGATGTATATTCTTTTGGGGAAAACAGAGATTCTAATGTAAAGTTCACATCGTTTGTAAATCTATGTAAGCTGAAATTTTTATTTTAGTCTACCACCAATAGTATTTAAGTTTTTAGAAGTAGAAGTTATGCCAGAATGCTCAAGTTTTTTAATGTCAGAGCTCAAGCTCCAGGTATGTAGTTTTACGATGTTTTCATCACCATAGAGTAGCCAAGGTGTAGTGAGCCAACTCTATTTCCCTTTGAATTATCAAAAAAAAAAAAAAAAAAAAGACTCTATTTCCCTTTGATTTGTATTCTTTGAAATGGGAGTGTATACATCTTTTAATTTTTCCTCTCTTTTCCTTTTCTAATAAAATTATTTACTTAAAAAAAACACTAACTTATAATTTGATACAAAAAATTATTTGCTAAGATGTAGAAGAATGGTAATAATTTGAAATACTTTAGGGGAAGTAAATTCATATGGTGTGTAATTTTATGGAACTTGCTATTTAAGTGAGTCTCTATTTTAATTTGTTTTAATAGTTGGGAGTTAAATTCAGTTCCGATTTATTATTATTATTATTTATTTGATTGAAAAGGTAGAAATTGTATTACTATCAAAAAGAAAGTTTGAAAAGTATAACATGGGAATGATACAAGCCAACGCAGTGGCTTAGGTTCCAAGAAAAAATATATATACAGGGAAATAAATAGTATGACCATGTCAACCAGTGGTTAGATGAACTCCAATATACATATATTTATATATTTCGTTTATATTCATATTTTTGATTGAAAGGTGAATCTCAGGTTTGTGTTTTCCTATCAAATTGAGATAGATATTTACTTCTTCAGTACTTTCTACTCTTCTGACAATGGGCTCTTCCTCCTCATATAAATGGATAGTGTGTAGGCAATTTTTACATTTTGGTATAATAAGATTGGACACTTGCACTATTGCACATTCTGAGTCTAATAGAAATTCTAACTCTCCCATCCCATATTCCAATTTTACTGTTTATTTATTTTTTTATTAAATTGTTTGTCTTTCTTACAAATAAACAATATTGGATATGATATTGATAGTTTGCTATTTCAGTAAAGCACTGATTCATAGCTTTCATATATATGAATGCATGCTAATTATTGGATTAAATCTTAAATAATTGTTGATGCATTTGTGTCACTTGGATTGAAGGTTTAGAAAAGTACATTTTCGAGGTATGACTTCTTTGGGTGTAATATTTTAAATTTTTGAGAAGATAATCATGTTGACAGATTAATAAGAATATAATAGTAAGTGCATTTTTCCATAGAGGATTTATTATGTATATTGGAAGCTTCAAGGAGGCTGAAAATAATTATAAATGAATCATTACAATTCCATTAGTCAATTTGTGTTTACAAATCAATACATTTTTCAGGTGTTTGAGAAAATCATGATCTATGTTCAATTGAGATGAAGATTACGAATAAATTGAGCATCCCATTTTAGTAACTGTTTTCTATGGTATCAAAAAAAAAGAAAAAAGGAAAAAAAAGAGAGTTACATATAGTCTTCAACTATGTTAATTAGAATTATTTAGAATTTAATAAAGGGATCCAAAACTAAATAAATTTTGAACAAATTAGGATTGAGGTTATGTAAAAAAATTCTAACTAAATTAGGTAAACTATTTTTTTTTACAAATAGTCCAATTTCATTTTTTATTTATTCATACTTATTAACTATCAATTATCTATAATTATATATTTTCACAACTAGCCCGTGCATTGCACGGGTTAGCGACTAGTTGAAAATAAAATCAAACTTAGCATAACCACAGATACCAAAAAAAAAAATCTCAATCTTAATGGATCAAAATGAAAATAATCCTAAATTTTAAATGTCAAAAATATAATTTAGTTAAAAAAAATATTTGACGGATCATACTAATAAAAAATAGACGTATTTTTTTAAGTAATTAACAATTATTCAAATTTGGCAAAAAAATCATTATTTGATTATAATTGTTAAATTGATCTAAACCTGATCGAACGAGTCATTCTAAGCTCAAAGTGAGATTAAACCCTCTGGGTTTTTTAGCCAAGCCGTAATTTTCCTTTCCTTTACTTTTTTTAAAGGAAAGAATTCCATTATATCATAATACAACCTTTAGAATATATTCTAGCAGAGTGCATTCCAATACAATTTTTTGGAAAATATTTTCCAGAATATCTTCTCTTCTTCTTCTTTTGAGGAACATTTCCAACTATATGTGGACCACTCACATTGTCCGCTTCACTCAAACAGAGGCGATGACACATTTGGGTTTCCTGGTCCATACCCTATCCTATGGTCTATTCTGCCAAAAGCTGAGATCCTTCCTACCTAAAACCTTTTCAAACTGAGTTCAGAATTAATGTCAAAAAGAGTACAATTCGTGCAATCCACGTCAACGCTACTGTGTCAAAGCCACATAGGAGGGCTCATATCCACCGCTTCAACTTCGTAGGTTTTTGCAAAGCTAATAATAATAATAATATAATAATGCCCTTAAAAAGCTACGCCATTGATTAGTTTAAAAACAAACCCTATGTCATCAAGCTTAATCTGTCAGGGACAATGTGGTCCTCACCCCCCGTTACATAGTCAGCAAACTTTTTAATTTTGTGGCAATCGAGTAATGTTTAAAAAAAAAAAGAGTAAAAAATTTTCACTAACCTATTTTTTAACAAATTTTAAGGTGAAAGAAAGTTACTATTTTTTTCACTAACCTACATAATTATACAAAAGTTTCTAATTCAAGATCTAATAAATCTCATGAAATTTAAAGTATCGTTAGGTGGATTCGCTTATATTATTTTCATGGCTTTTTGCCGATAAGTATTCTAGTGCACTTTTTAAAGAAGTTTTAAAAGGATTTCATCTGCACTGAAAAATAACTGAAACTTATAAAAGTATGAACTTATAAATTGAAAATGATTTTAACTCCTTATAAAAAAATCAATCAATTGCATTAAAAATTCTAACTTGGGTGGATTAAAAAAAAAAAAATTCTAGCTTGGGTTGTACAATGGAACTCTTTAACATGACCTCATAATTCGGTACAAATCATAAGAGACCAAGTCAGGGGAAAAAATTGTAAAATTATTTAGTTCACTTAGATTTATGGTATGCTTCCATAAAAAAGATTTATGGTACGCTGTAGATTTATTTATAGGCACACCGCACACACAGGTGTTCCATTTTTTGTTCATTGCAACAACTGGGTCCCAGACCCATGAGGAAAAGATAGCCGTTGGAAGGAGCGGCAGGGCAATAAAAGAGCTGGGATTATACCCATGAAACTCGGTCAAAAAACATAATAATAATAATAACAGTTATAGGGATGGGAAATAAGAAAAACTAGCCGTTAAGCTTTGTAAAGCAAGAGAGCCTCCTAACCTTAATGCATTTAGCACCCACCCCACCTGACATTTTGTCTCGGGTTTTCCTCTCTCCCAATGCAAGATTCCCTCTCTCTCTCTCTCTCTCTGTGAGCTTCACGTGCACATTCAGAGAAGAGAAACCCCACCCTTCAGTTCACACTACAAAACCCTCTTCCAACTGATCTTTGTTTCTGTTTCATTCACACCTCTTTCATAGTAGCGAAAACTCAGATTCTTTTTTTGTTTTTTGTTTTGTTTTCAAACTCTGCTACAGTATTTCTTAGTGGCTATGGCTAACCAAGCTTTACTTTTGAACAATTTTTACAAATACCCTTTTCAGATTCTTGAGTTTCTGATGAAAAGGAGGGCGGGTTGGCATTGTATTTCACTCAATAAGAAAGAGAAGTGGAAGGTTCAGTCTAAAATCCATGATCCTTTTCATTTCTTGGGGTTTTTGAAAGATCTCTTCCTTTGCTCCCACTTTTTGTTGCTTTTTTTGCTACCAGTATGTTTCACTAAGCCTGTTTCAAGCGAGATTTGGGATGGGGTAGTTGTCACACAAGCTGACTATGAAGCACTTCAAGCATTCAAGCATGAATTAGATGACCCCAGAGGGTTCTTAAGGAGCTGGAATGATAGTGGCTATGGAGCTTGTTCAGGTGGTTGGACTGGAATTAAGTGTGCACAAGGACAGGTTATTGTACTCCAGCTTCCATGGAGAGGACTTGGAGGCCGAATCACTGAAAAGATTGGCCAATTTCAGGCTCTTCGAAAGCTTAGCCTCCATGACAATGTTATTGAAGGTTCAATCCCTTCCTCATTGGGGCTTCTCCCAAGTCTCAGAGGAGTTCAGCTATTCAACAATAGGCTTTCAGGTTCAATCCCTCCTTCATTAGGTTCATGTCCTTTGCTCCAAACACTTGATATTAGTAACAATTTACTCACTGGGACAATCCCAGATAGTCTTGCAAACTCTACCAAACTTTATAGGCTTAATCTAAGCCTCAATTCGTTTTCGGGTTCAATCCCTGTTAGCCTCACTCGCTCTCCTTCCCTTATGTACCTTGCTCTCCAACACAATAACCTCTCTGGCTCTATCCCAAACTCGTGGGGTGGAGCACTAGAAAAGAACAACTTTCAACTTAGGTCATTGGCCGTTGATCATAACTTCTTCTCTGGAAGCATTCCAGCTTCTTTAGGCACATTAAGTGAGCTTGAAGAGATTTCGCTTAGTAATAACCAGATTATTGGATCAATCCCAGTTGAAATAGGGAGGCTTTCTAGGCTAAGAACATTGGATATCTCTAATAATGCCATAAATGGAAGCATGCCTGCCAGTGTCTCTAATCTATCCTCACTTGTTCTTTTGAATCTTGAGAGCAACAACCTTGATAACCAAATCCCACAAGATCTTGACAGATTACATAAACTTTCTGTTCTAAATTTGAGGAGAAACCAATTTAGGGGTAGCATTCCCACTACTTTTGGCAACATTTCCACTCTTACACAACTAGATTTATCCTTCAATAATCTTAGTGGAGAAATCCCAGCTTCCCTTGCTGATCTAAGAAACCTTGTTTCTTTCAATGTTTCTTACAATAATCTCTCTGGTCCTGTTCCCACTGCTCTCTCTCAGAAATTTAATGCAAGCTCTTTTGTGGGGAACGTTCAGCTATGTGGGTTTAGTGGTTCAATTTCATGTCCTTCCCAAGCACCCCCATCTCCAAAGGGATCAAATGCCCATCACCGCAATCTAGGTACCAAAGACATAATTCTCATAGCAGCTGGAGCCCTCGTCATTGTTCTGCTCGTTCTTTGTGTCATATTGATCTGCTGCTTGATGAGGAAAAGAGCAGCATCAAAAGCAAAGAATGGTCAGGCCACAGAAAGAGCCGGTGCTGCAAGGGCTGAAAAGGGGGTCCCACCTGTTGGGGGTGAAGTAGAAGCAGGCGGAGAGGCAGGGGGGAAACTAGTCCATTTTGATGGACCAATGGTTTTTACAGCAGATGATCTTTTATGTGCTACCGCAGAGATAATGGGGAAGAGTACTTATGGAACTGTCTATAAGGCCACATTGGAGGATGGGAGTGAAGTTGCTGTGAAGAGATTGAGAGAGAAAATAACTAAAAGTCAGAGAGAATTTGAAGCTGAGGTTAATGTTCTTGGGAAAATCAGGCACCCAAATCTATTGGCACTCAGGGCTTATTACTTGGGACCCAAAGGAGAAAAGCTTCTTGTTTTTGATTACATGCGTAAAGGGAGTCTTGCAACATTCCTCCATGGTAAGTCTTGCAGCTTCATATTCTAAATTTGCAATGATCAGCTAATAATTGTCTACTAGTTTTGATTCCTTTAGAAAAACTTAAATGTCCTCATTATAATTTGTTCCATTTGGTTGCAGCTCGTGGTCCTGATACACCCATTGATTGGCCAAAAAGGATGAAAATAGCGCAGGGCATGACTCGCGGCCTATTCTACCTTCACACACATGAGAACATCATACATGGGAACCTCACATCCACCAATGTCCTGCTTGATGAGCACACCAATGCCAAAATTGCAGACTTTGGCCTCTCTCGGCTAATGACAGCTGCTGCTAATTCTAATGTGATTGCTACTGCAGGAGCATTAGGCTATCGAGCACCTGAGCTTTCAAAGCTCAAGAAAGCCAACACGAAAACTGATGTATACAGTCTTGGGGTTATCATATTGGAGCTCCTAACAGGA
Organism: Quercus lobata; assembly: GCF_001633185.2. NCBI lineage: Eukaryota > Viridiplantae > Streptophyta > Magnoliopsida > Fagales > Fagaceae > Quercus > Quercus lobata. Next base: position 63,963,990 of record NC_044911.1, on the reverse strand, counting down.
AAGTCTCCTGGTGAGGCATTGAATGGTGTGGATTTGCCTCAGTGGGTTGCCTCTATTGTAAAAGAGGAGTGGACAAATGAAGTTTTCGATTTAGAGTTGATGAGGGATGCATCTACAATTGGTGATGAGTTGCTAAACACATTAAAACTGGCTTTGCATTGTGTTGATCCTTCCCCGTCAGCTCGACCGGAAGTTCAGCAGGTTCTCCAGCAACTAGAAGAGATTAGACCCGAGGTAGCTTCCAGTTCAGGTGACGATGGAGCTGGAGTCCCTTCAACAAGCGAGTAGAAAGGGATTTCCCGATGTGGGTTTTATATTTTTGTGGCAGAGATATTTAGGAAGACAACTAGTAGTCCATGATTCTTTCATTCTTGAACATTCATTAGTTTTGTCTAGTAATTTGCGTTAGAGTCTGTAAATAGAGTTTGTTTTAATTTATTAAATGGCTACTTTTGCCATGTCCATTGTGATTTGATAAAATCTTGCAAACTTCCAACTCACCCTAATTTGCCGAGTCCATCTTTCTTTCTTTTTTCTCTTAAAAAGAAAATAATAATTAAAAATTCGATAGCGTCTATCTTGAGTTATGAATCGAAGTTTTGATGTTTGAGCAAAGAGATGATTAATGCTAGGATCACAATGTTTGTCACAATTGATTCAACAAGTCATCTTAGGTCAGAGCTAAATGATGAAAACAAGTTGTAAAAAATAAAAATAATTTGTTCTATTGAATACATCACCTTGTGAAAAAGAAATACATGGTGAAAGAGTAATACTTGTTAGTACCACAACATTTTACACAATTTTTGCTACAATTCGCCACGTGGACAAGTTGAGTGGTGGGAGAAAAAATAGTAAGTCTATGTGAGTTCAAATCTTTACCACTCACCAAAAGGAATCTTGGTCATTAGAAATGATAATGGAGGATCTGGACAACTACACCAACCCAAAAAGGATATGAAGCAACAACTCAACTTTAGAAGCTTGTTGAAAATTCCAATTACTGTACATACAAAAATTACAGAAAAGAGTACAAAGGAATGTCTGAAAACAAAAAATTTAACAGCCAACAACTTCAGCTGCCATCTTTCACATATGCGTTGGTTTCTTCTGCAAGTGTCTCCCACACGTTTGCCATCTTCTCCGCATATCCCGCCTGTAAACAGGCATAGATTATTATCAGAACCAAAAATTGCTCTTATTAAATGTTATACGTAGCATTATTATCGTCCAGGAAGACATTGCCAATGTAAAAAGAAGGTACCTGATTTACAACAAATCCTCTCAACATGCTCATGAAGTCATCATGCCTCTCCTTGTCATGCCTTTCAAGCTCACTCCTGATATTTTCCTGCATATAACTCACCATTAATAATACTAACACATCTACGCATAGTCTCTCCATGGAAAACAGTTTGCTCTCAAATGTAAATGTTCCTCAACAAATGCCAAAATCAGTTCAAATTATAAGAAACATGACAACCACAGTGCACATAAAACAAAACAGAACCAGACATTGTCACTTTACCAAACAAGCTTTTGAAGGTTAAATGCATTAGAAAGATGAAAACAATAAAATAAACTGATTGTATTAGACATATACAAGTGGCAGACTATAAATCTGTTGACAATCCCAAAACAGCAACAAATAAAACAGCTCCATTCTGAACTTGGTTCAAACAAAAACTAGTTATTTATTTATTTTTACAAAAGAAAGATAATTAACATTAGTCAACAGAGCATCATGATCGAACTGATGCCAATCTTCCAAAGCAAATTATAATTTAAAATCCTACATCACAATGTATGTTGCCACAAGCTCTCACTCAATGTGCAGAATACAGAAACAGACACAGCTACACAAGCGAATATCTTTTAAGCACAATAATTGAAGCCTTAAGTATCCACTCCTCCACACCTCCCCCCCCCCCCCCCCCCTTTCTTTTCTCTCTTCTTCCCTCCAAAAAAAATGAGGCTAAATATAAAACATGAAGGCAGCTGGAATCTAAACAGCTAGATCATTTTTGGATGGGGAAGTGTTCCTTTCAATAGTGCAAAAGATAGAGCTCCACACCGTGTGAGATATGGAATCTCCTAGAGTATCTAGAAAGAGAAAATAGCCACTTTCAGGGTCATATTAATAAGTAAGGATCACAATATTCTCTTCTCATCTGATCTTGAAGTACATGCTTAAAGTGAAGTTTAAAGCTTGTATTTTCGGTGAACTAGTCTCAACTATTGATGTGGTCCATGTGGAGGCTTACCATTAGTATACCAATCTCTATGGCTAAAATTTTATCATATCAAATCTATAAATATCTTTATATAAATTTAATTCTCCCTCCTTCCCTCCAATCATTGAGCTTTGCCAAAGCTAAGTTTTTTTTAGGTAAGAATAATTTAATTCATGTGAAAAATAAAAGAAGAAGCCTAAAAAATACAACAAAAAGAATTATCTACATAAAGGTAATGACTCTATGAATGAAACAATGGAATCACTATCCATAAAGCCAAGGTATAAACAAATTTAACAGCTACATGCATGCTTTAAGACATAATTGATATTTTTTGATAAATTGATATTATGACTATTAAGTGGGAAGATGCAGTAAAACTAAAAATGATATTAAGGACCAATTCATTATGGCTAAGCTAACATTATGCTCTCAACAATATTCATATGCAAGAATCTGGTCCCATATGGATGGGAGCTATATTGCATCTTAATTTTTAGCAATAGGCAAAAGAGCAAAGAGAAAATGATATTATCAACTAAAATCATTATTCCACATTGGATGCACATAATACATTACAGATCATTGAAAATAATAAAAATTGTTTCTAAAGCTGGCTATTTACCATCAAAACCATAGAGCCTAAGTTTCAGTTGCCTTAGCAAAAAAAACCAGTAAGGTTACCTTGATCCGTTCATATTCTCTCTCAGCGCAAATTTTAGCATCTTCAGTAGCCCTGACAGTTTCTTTCAACTCTTCTATTCTGCGCAACCTGGACCTGTCTCCACCAAATATTTTTGCTGAAGCAGCTTCAAGCTTCTCAATCTTTAAATGTAAGGAAGCTAAATCTGACGAAAGCGTCTGGACTGTTAGTAAAGCGCTTGATCGGTCAGAAAATGCATTGTTCACAGCTAGCATTATCCCTAGATATTCATGGAGTTTCTCCTGCAATATAATGGAACAATATGGTATGTGCAGCAATGAAAAGATTTTCCTTATGAAGGACAGTGGACCAGAAATATTCTATCAATTCACTACAACCCATCAACATAATTAAGAAAGTTTCCTAGTAATACTAAGGAGAGAGTTTTCAAGAAATCTTTCAATATTTGTGTTTATTATGGATCACCTAGATTATAAAGTTTGAATTTGAATGTATAGCAATAACTCTTGTTAGTTACCAAATGTTTTACTGTCTGCCCATTTAACTCCCGGTACAATCTACTTGATTTAACAGCAGCAGTCGCAACATTTTTCATGTCACCAGCTCGTTCTCTTTGAGAGTCAAACACTGCTTCCTCCGTCTCAAACTTGGTCAGCTTAACAAACGCCAATCCCAATTCCCCCATTGTCTCTCCCATGTCTTGCTGAGCTTTTACAAGCGATTCAGCCTGCAAAGACAATCATTCATACCAAACATTCACTACCAAAAACCAAGAAACCACCAAAGTAAGTACACCTTTAAATAACCCACTAATTGTCTATTGCGCTTTTACATATAAGTTTATTGTCAAATCCGCCATTCAGAAATAGTTTTCACTTTAAAAGGACATTGTTTCATTGTAGCCTAAAACTCATCCCACTTGTCACATTCCATATGGAGGAATAAAAATCTTCTGTTCTAAGCGTTTCACTTATGCTCCACCAATCGCAGCCTGCCACGTCCATTTTTTTCCCCAATAAAGAAACCAAAATTTAAAATGGAAAAAATATGACATATGGCATGCCGGAGTTGGTCGAGTATAAAGTGGGACAAAAGATTTTGATCCTCACCATCATTCTATCTTAAAAATACACAACACACCAATTCATTTTTACACAAAACATTCATAGAAACCAAACTTATATTGTTCAAGTGCCAAACTTTACAATGCACCAATTCTTCTCAAGTCACATTCCAAATGAAGCAACATATTATCACCATAAATTCCTATCCAAACACACACACACAACATACAAATTCATTTCGCACGTCACCTTTATTCATATTAAACCCCTATTGTTCAAGTCCCAAACTTTACAATGCCTAATCTATTTATTCATTCATTTCTCTTTCAAAATGCAACCATGCAAGTACCAAATTCTAATATCTTTACACATAAACTACAAAGCACATAAACAATAACCTGTTGAGACACATTGCTAAGTTCTTGCTCAAACTCCATCAACTTCTCCTTCTTCTCCAAGAACCACTTATCCTCCTCCACCACCACCGGCTTCACGCTGCCCCAATCATTCGACACCGCCTGCTTCAACTCCCTAAACATCCTCAACAAATCCCTCCCGCCTTTTGCCGGCTGCGCCACCTCATTCACATCAATCGCATCCTCACCAAGCAACTGCCTCGGCAGCCTCGCCGCGCCGTCGATCACCCTCGAAGCCACGTCGACACTCTTCGGCAGCGGCAACTTCCCCTTCGCCTCCAAAAAAACCCTCAACTCCTCGCTCCGCCGAATCACCGGGTGCGCCGCCAATCTCCGGAGGTACTTCTCCAACGAAACCCTCCTCTGCTCCACGAACTCCTGCTTCGCCATCACCTGACTCTCCACCACGCTCTTGTCCGGCCGGAGCGGGATGAAGAACCCCCGGTACGACTCCGACAACCGATCCGATAACGTAACCACATCCTTGAACCGCCTCCGAACACTGAATTCGGATCCGGATCCGCCGAATTCGGGTAAATTCGTCCTCGTCGTAATCAAATACGTGTAGTACGTGGTCCCACCGGGAACCAAAGAATTGGACAGCTCCTGCTCCTTTTGAGGATCCGAAACCGAGATTTGGAGGTAATCGGAGCTCCGAGGGTTTGAATTGGAGGAGGAAAACAAGGGGATTTGATCGTGGCCGTTGGATGAAGAATCGAAGGAAGTGAAGATCGCTTCGGCGTAGGAAGGAGGGTCGAGAAAAGCGTTGAAGGAAGCGTGAGAGCTCAAGATAGAGTTAGAGTTAGGGTTTTGAGGGTCCATGAAGGACGATGAGGACGAGAGCAGCGGATCATCGTGATTGAGTACTAGTTTAGCACCGGAGTGAGATTGACCGTTGGATGAATCGTCAAGAACTAGAGATTCCATTTCTTCTCGAGATTCATGCAGGTTAGTTTCTTCTATGCACATCATTTTAGCAAAAAAAGAAAGTAAATTTTTTGAAATCGATTTTTTCTTTTTTTTTTTCTTTTTTTGGTTTTAGTGTGGAGGATTGGGTTTAAGACTCATTTTTTTGGTTGAGAGTGAAGAAGAAGGAAGACTTGGGAGTGTATTGTACGGTAAGCGAGGGAGTGAGTTTTGGGGTGGAGACTCGGCTGAGTCAACTCGGGGGGTTTTGGAGTGAGGTAAGAGGGAGTGGAGTGAAGTTTCTAAGTTGGGAATCTATTTTTGGTCAAGATGATGGTAATGCCGCCACGCAAGGTGGTGACATGCGTGTTTATGATTGTTCGCGGAGAAAACGTTGCTTCAAACGACAGATTTGGAGCTATAACCCAAGCCCGATTGGGACTAGTAATTAGATGTAAGAGCACTAGCTTACACTTTCTATAATCTTTGCGTATTATCAATAAACTAGTCGCAAACCCGTGCAATGCACGGGCTAGTTGTGAAAATATATATTTATAGATAATTGATGGTTAATAAGTATGAATAAATAAAAAAATGAAATTGGACTATTTGTAAAAAAATAGCTTACCTAATTTAGTTAGAATTTTTATTTAGTTTTGGATCCCTTTATTAAATTCTAAATAGTTCTAATTAACATAGTTGAAGACCATATGTAACTCTTTTTCTTTTTTTTGATACCATAGAAAACAGTTACAGGACACAAGTTATATAACATAAGATTTGGAGAGATCCAACAGTAATTGGGTCGAATAATGAACTGCTAGAGAATTGAAGCTACTTCTAACACATTACACATGATAGTTTTTGGTACAAAAATGGTGTGAAAAGTTAAACCTTATTAAGTTAGAAAATGCAAGTCTGTTGTCATAGGTTGTTCTTGCAATCTTGGTTAACTTCTTCCATTACAAACCTGTTCAATCCTTTTGCAACCACTGCCAAACAAAATTAGTGTAAATCCAAGGTCTCTAGCTTTTATTGCAACCTCCACGATTGCATCCTGAAATGCTGTTGGGTAAGATGTTGACAGACTGCTAGGCTCCCCCACTAATATTAGATCTCTCTTCAAGTCCTTTGCTTCATATGCATAGCCACTCTGTTTCAATTTCCTTTTCCTTCAACAAACTACTTTGATAATGAGTTGCCAATCCCTATTGGAGACATCTTTATGAGTTGGTATGCTGTGATCTTGATATTAGGATTGTCCATTTCTAAAGGCCTCCTGGTACCTGCATAAAAGAGATTTGGCAGTGAGTGAGAACAACATTTATCAGATTTGGGGTCTTCCCATCATGAACCACTTGATTTCTATGGTTCCATAAGGACCATAGAATGGAAAAAAGAGATTGAAGATATAGGTCATTTTCCTGATTGACTATATGTAACTATAAAAAGTAAAATTTTAATATATACATTAAAATAACAATGTAGAAAAATAGCATTTCAAATGGTTATCTATAGGAAATCCCAAGGGATGCAAATTAAATCACAATTAGCAACTTGCCCCATCGTCACTAAGGGATGCAAATCTTGAGGAGATTGTTCTTTGTTAAAACTTTAAAAACAGCTTACATTGATAATATGGGACAAAAATAATTCAATAACCTACAACAGAACATTAATTATTCAATAACTGAAAATATACTTGCATTTTGTTTATAGTAAAAAATAATAATAATAATAATAATAATAATAAAAAGAAGGAAAAGAAGAACAATTATTAAAATTTTCAATTTATAATTAACAATACTACTTTGGAAATGAACTCATTATCTCAAGTCTCAAGCAAAGAAAAAAAAATGAAACTTAGAAACTCATATGGTCTTTATAGATTTAATACTTCAGTTTAGCACATAACATATGCAACAATGATAATTGACAATTATCAGTGGTATACTTAGGCTTCCCAATCATTAGTGGTATACCTTTTCCTTATTCCCATATCTACATCAGATTGGCTGAAATCACAAACATGAATTCTACTTGATGCAAATGTGTTGCAAAAAATATTAATGATAAATACGAAAAAAAAAAAAAAAACTTTTGAGACACTGAACCATGATCACAAAGTATTGGGACTGGACCATGATTTCTCTCTAGCACAACAAATTCATAGGAGTCACATAAGAGGAAATCAAGATTGAACATGGTGGCTCAGCATTTAAGAGAACCTGTATAGGAGATGTTAGCAAATTAATTTTTACTAAATTGGAATTGAAAATTACAGGAGAAACATTAGTATCGACAAAAAAGTACAATATTGCAAATAGAACTTAATTTAGAAATTGCTTTTGGCTCAAGTGACAATTTGCCAAAAAGAATAACTTGCCTTGATTCACTCTATCAGCCATATCTTCAATTGAATAACATACTACATATCCTTGTCTTTCTCTATTAATCTTTTTAAGTGATTAAGCATTTGTAGCAATTGCAATACCTCAAATTCAAAATATGTATGATAAATCATTGTTAGATACTTCTGCAACCAAAAACCATGTTATCACCCAACTAACCTAACATTCCAAATCCATTATTAATAGAATTAATGATTGGTCAACCAACTGCAAAGGGGGAGGTTTTTCAACAAACAAACAAAAACTTGAATTTCTACCTTTTCAATCAAATAATAATAATAATAATAAAATGAAACTGAATTTAACTCCCAACTATTAAAATAGAGACTCACTTAAATAGCAAGTTCCATACAATTACACACCATATGAATTTATTTCTATTTTTTTCAAAGAGAATCCACATTGGTTCTTCCAATGACATTATTTAGAAACACCCTACCTTGTGGTCAAGTTTGAGACTTCCCCTAAAGTATTTCAAATTATTACCATTCTTCTACATCTTAGCAAATAATTTTTTGAATCAAATTATAATTTTTCAGCTTACAGAGATTTACAAACGACGTGAACTTTACTTTAGAATCTCTGTTTTCCCCAAAAGAAAATACATCTTTTCTAAGCACAACTCAAGTGAACAAATCAGAAGTTCTCAAAGCTTTAAATCAAGGCAGTTAAAAACTAAAAACAGAGTTCAACACATGGAGAAAAGATGTTGACAGTGTGCTTCAATTAATTGAAAGGCATGACCTATAAAGTATAAACTGACCGGCACATATTGAACACCTCCACCACCTTGATATTACACAAATATGTGTAGAATTGCATATACGCAAAGATCTCTACTTTTAATTTATATTAGAGGAAGTGATTCGTCCACTAACAGACTAATCTGTAGTAGCACGCCAACATAATTTTATAACCCGTGCTATTTCAGGTAAGCTTGTAAATGCATTGTTAAGCTATTTGATAAAAATCAAGGTCAAGTTGGCTTTGAGTTCATACCTCATACCACTTGAGTTCCCATTGCATTTGTAATGCGGCCCCTGGAATTAACCAGCAGGACTTATTCTTTCCTAGCTTGGCTGCAAGACGCAATGCACTGTTCGCTTTATCATCCAATTTTTGAAGCGTTGTATCTTTGAGTAACCTGCTTTCAAGCAATAGTTGATATACTTGGGGTTGTCTGCTCTCCGCTGCCAAAAGTACTATATTTTTTCCTTCGCTCGTAACATCATGGATAGCCATTGGAAACTTTTTGAGTATTTCCTCAACTTTATGCGATTTTGATCGAAAATCTCAAAAAATACGCTGAAATCGGCAAAGAGCGAGCAAAGCAAGAGCGAATGAGTGAATGAGGATAGCTTGTAAGAGAGGTTTGAGGAATAAAGACAGAAAGGGGAAACGACAGCAAGACCCAAGACAAAGCGGAGAGAGAGAGGGGTCAAAGGTTAGGGTTTTGGGTTTTAAGAATGCGTATATGTTAGAGAGAGTCAGTCGCATAAAAGACTGAAAGAAAAATCGAAATATAAAAAATAGAATAAATAAATAAATGCTAGACAAAGCGGAGAGAGAGAGGGGTCAAAGGTTAGGGTTTTGGGTTTTAAGAATGCGTATATGTTAGAGAGAGTCAGTCGCATAAAAGATTGAAAGAAAAATCGAAATATAAAAAATAGAATAAATAAATAAATGCTGACGTGGAAATATGTGGGAGCTTCAAAAGCAAGACTGAAAAAAAATAGAAATTTAAAAAATAGAATAAATAAATAAATGCTGACGTGGAAAACTGTGGGAGCTTCAAAAGCTTCGGTTTTATATATATATATAGATTAGGAAATTGGATTTTAGTATATCATTATATTTTATTAGCTAAGAAAAAGGGGATGTTTATTGTTTATTCCATATTTGTTATGTGTGTCTAATGTCCATTATTTATAACTCTAGTCTACAACTACAACAGTTAGACCCTTTTGTAGTTGTACTCTGATTAAATAATGTATTATAAACCTAGTTTAAAAAATCAATATTACTATTTTTGTGTGTGTTCTAATAAGTATTACAATATCACATTAGTAGGTCTATAATACTGTTTATTTACACAAATGCTACAGTACTGTATAAAAAAAATCTCTCTCTCTCTCTCTCTCTCTCTCTCTCTCTCTCTCTCTCTCTCTCTCTCTCTCTCTCTCTCATCTCTCTCTCTCTCTCTCTCTCTCTCTCTCTCTCTCTCTCTCTCTCTCAACTAGAAAAGGCGAAGGAAGAAGAAGGAGGAATCAACCCAAAACAAACTAACTCAAACAAATCTGAAAATTCATCACAAATCCAACTTAAAATAAACCCAAAACAAAACCCAACACAAACTTATTTGAAAGACCCAAATTAGCCCCAAACCTAATCTGATGTTGCTGTTACCACTACCATGGAGTGCTTGCCGTTGCCATGAGAGAGAAAGTGATGAGCTAGACCTCAAATCTATCTAAAAATGGACTCGGATTGATATGGGTTTGTGTCGAAGTAAAGTTTGGAGGTTTGCTTATAGGGTTTTCCAATGAAGAAAGAGGGAGGAGGAAGAAGAAAGTGATTGCCTGACCGGTAGAGAAAAAGAAAGAAATTTAAGAAAGTCAGAGAGAGAGAGAGAGAGAGAGAGAGAGAGAGAGAGAGAGAGTGTGTGTGTGTGTGCGTGTGCGCATGTTTGATGTGGGTTATTGAAATAATAATAAAAATATATAAAATAATTATTTAAAGAAAAAGAGAGTGTATAATAGACAATCTAATGTAAGTGTTTTTGTAAAGTGCTTGTATAAAATAGAAAAAGTAGGTTCTTACGATAAAATAAAATAAAAAAATTTAGAAGGACTGATGTGAATGCTCCAAGTTTTGTTAATGTGAATTTCAATTAGTTTAACTGATAAAATTTTGAATTTAATTTAATCAAAATAAACATCATTCATGTTTTTAGCATGATGATGAATTGGTGATCGTTAAATAAAGGACCTTGGTTTGAATCTAGTATAATCAAAATAAACCTTATTGTTGTTTTTGGCATGATAATGAAGAGTAATCATTGTATATTGCTCTAGAACTTAACTTGTCTATATCAAAAAAAGGTTTTGTTAATATGTTTCTTATTTCTTTTTTTTATTTTTTCTTTTTGTTTAGATTAATGACCTTATTGTTCCTTTCACAATTTGGAGGCAAATGTGCTCAAATGTAAATATTAGAAATTTGGAAAAATTTATTGTCTAAAGGGAAAATAAGCGACAAAAAGTTTCTTCATTGGTTTTGTTTTGTCTATTAGACAATGAAAATTTTCGTCACCATGAATTTTTGCAATAAACAGTAGGTGACAAAATTCTTTTCCTCATCTAATGTCTTAGGTGACAAAAATACAATATTCAGTGATGAAATTTTTTGCCATCATAAACCTTGTTTATTGTTATTTTGTTTTTCCTCTTTACTTTTCTTGCATCTCGTTTCTCTCTAATCGACTAAGAGGTAATGGTGAAAGACTTGGCAATGGTTCCAGTGATGAGAGGCTAATGTCAACAATTGGGTGTCAGGATCAATGATCTCGAATGGGATATGGTCCTCGAGGTGACAAAGCGATTCAAACAGCAATTTCAATGGTTAGGGACATGCATGGGTCGGGTTGATGAGTTTTTTCAACTCAACCCACCATGGTAGATTAAAAAAAAAAAATCAAATCTAACCCAAGCCATCATAGGGGTCCAACCTAACCGACGTGGATCGGGTTGGACCCATGGGTTGGACATTTTTTTTTAATTATTATTATTAAATTGAGTATTAGAATAACACTACCACAAATAAGAGCAATTTTATAAACAAATAATCATGAGTATAACACCAGACAAACACAAACTATATGAGGAGAATTTAGAGTTTGGGTTTTATTTAGGAAGAGGGGCAAAAAAGTAAATAATAAAATTATATAATATATTTTAAATTTTAAATATATATAAATATAGATGGGTTGGGTTGAGTTAGACGGATTTATGAATCTTATGAATTGAAATGAACTCGACCCACTATAAAAAATAAAAAAATAAAAAATTGTATAACCCAACCCAACCCAACCTATCAACCCTTAAATATCGACCCAATTCGGTGGGTTGGGTTGGATTGGGTTAGTTTTAATGGGTTGGCAGGTTTGTTGCACACTTACAATGGTTTCATCTCTCTCTCTCTCTCACATGTGTGTGTGGAGGTTAGTGATTGTTGGTTGGAGTGGCATTGGTGGGTTATTGATGCCACTCCACAGTGGCACTTGTTGGGAAACATAGGCGGAGCTGCAGAGGTGAGTGGTAGCGGATGAGGGTGACTTTTCAATTGTTTGAGACTATTTGGGCATAGGAAGAGGAAAGAATTCTGTGTCTTATTTGGTAATTGTTGAGTTGGTGATTATGTGGTATTTTAATTAAGTTGACATTCTTTTATTGGACTATCTTTTTTTGAAAGAGTTTCAACTTATAGCGTCTATTTCTGATGATAGCACTTTAGTATATGACCAAGACACCAATCAGTTTTTGGGGTAGGCAGGGATTGAATCTTAGATCTTTTATTTAACTATCAGAGATTTTACTAGTTAAATTAACTAAAATTCACCTTTTATTGGACTATCTCATCGCATTTGGGATTGCATATTCACCAATTGCAGTTAATATGCTCCCAAAAAAAGCCCACATAGGTGGGAGCAGAAAATCCAGGTAATAGAGGTTTTGCACTTGTCATTTGAGCCAGCCTAGGCCCATATCGTTAAGGCAAACTATGCACACGCCCTTCGGTCCAACTAGTCTGCACGTTGTTTAGGCCAGCCCATACTAGTGACTTTCGGTCAAACTTGTTTGGGCCAAGCCTTTATTTGAACTATACAGTACACAGAATTAAATCTCTCCAAGTTTGACCAATCCACCTAAACCTTTAATTTCAGAAACGTACCAAACCCATCACTGGCCGCCCACACCGTTAAGATTGGAGGCCTTTATAAGATTTCAATGCCCTCTGTACTTGGTGCTACGTACTAGGCCTCTTTAGTCTAAACCATATCTAAAGCAAGTCAATGGGACCATGGAGGAAACCTTTTAATTGATCTATTTCCGCAAGTCTACAACTCTACATAAATGATAGAACTTTTCTTACAATTTCGCTGGTAAAATTTCTAAGCTGTGCCAACTGCCAAAAGTTTCTTTGTGCCAACTGCCAATTCATGCCATTTCTAATAACAACGTGGTTCAAATGCTCTCTCAAGTCTCACCCATTGTAATTATTTAATTATATATATATATATATACATATATATATATATATATATATATATAAAAAACAAAGGTGTTAATAGTAAGTTAATGTGAAAATCAGTAACTTGCTAGTTCAACAAATTGTGAAAAATATTATGAAAAGTTGATGTGCTTGCATAGTCTATTAACCAATCCTTCATACAAACTTTCTTGCTTTTGTGTCAACTAGGTACCCATTTGTTATTTTATTAACCTAGAGGGCATGGGCGTAGCCTCTGGATCATGGAACACTAAGGGTATGTTTGGTAACTGTTTTTTCCTCTTATTTTCTGTTTTCAAATTTTTTTTTTTTTTAAATTTTTGAGACTAAAAAACTTGTTTGGCAACTCAAAATGGAAAGAAAACAAAAAATGTTCTTAAAATTTAATTTGCGAAGAAAACTGAAAACATGCAAAAGACTGTTTTCAGTTTTTAATTTTTAAAAGTCAATGAAAACACACATTTAATTTAATGAATCTGTTTCATTTAATGAGTTATTGTAGGGTCACGGTCTTCGGCCCAGGCCCAACAGGTATGGGGTTCTGGCCCAAGGAGCCCGAGACAATGAATTTATAGAGAGTGGGTTACAGAATTAGGCCTTAACGAAGTGTATTCTAGCTAAAATTGGGCCATGCAACAATTGAAAGTAAGGAAATCCCCTTCATGTCCATTAGGTGTTCAGTCCGAGGAGATGTGGAGGATGTATATCGGTCCTTGCTCAAAAGTTATGGTTCTAACACTGTTTTTTTGCTCTCCGTTTCCCTCCCCCTTTCATGGGGACTCCCCTCTCTTATATAGCCCTCTTGAAGTCATCATGACTCTACACTTGTTGATCATCTGGACCTTCACTTGAGTGCCTGTTCCATCAGACATCCCCCCCCCCAATCTTTCTGTGAGTTGAGGTAACCAAGGCAATACTATTCACAAGTCCTTTTCACATTAATGCGGACAGAAAAGTAGCTACCATGCATTTAATGTGGCAGCTGCAACCTCACCCTTGGCATCCTACGCTTTCTTCCTTCTTACAGGCTTGTGGGACTCATCCTTGTTACTAGGGCTCGTTGAGGTGGATCCTTCTAGCAGGCAGAGTGCATGTTTGAGCCATATTTAGTACGTCAAAGGAAACATTTCTCCTCGGACCGCCTTTTAAACATCTTCAGGCCCACAAGAATTGGGCCGGGAGCCCTTTTTGGCACCCAAGCCTTCTCCTCGGCCGTGGTCGAATTCCCCATACGGAACCCAAGGCGCATTGTATGATCTTGGGCCTTTGCCCCTACAGTTAGCATTGGAGTTCAAATCCTAATAACAACTTATTTTAGTTTTTTTTATTTTTTATTTTTTTTCTTCAAAAAACTATATTTTAAATTTCAACTAAACAAATATGTTTTTTATTTAAAAAATATAAGAATTTTTTTTTTCATATTTACAAAAAAAAGTTTTTGAAAATAAAAAACAAAAACTATTACCAAACATAGCCTAATTGTTGGGTTCTATTTTTCTTTTCTAGCTGAAAAATTGTTGGGTCTACTTATTTCTTCTACTCCAGCTTTTGGTTGAATTAATTTAATTATCCAGTCATTTAAGACCACTAAATATATATCTGCTGGTGGTTATGTGCCAAGACAGTATCATAACCTCAAAAAAAAAGAATGTCTTGTGGTTTTTTTTAAAAAAAAAAAAAAAAAATTAAAATCCTGGATTAAAATGGTATTGTTACTTAACGGCAAATTATTACCGAATTTGAATGAAAAGACTGAATTGACTCATTTTAATTTAACAAAGTGGATTCCCTAAAAAAAAAAATTTTAAAAAAGGTTAACAACGTGAAGAATTAAATTGAACAAAAAAAGACCACTGAAAGCAAAATGGACTTAATTGAAATTTAACCCCTTTTTTTTATTATTATATTTTTTTATGGATATGGTTATAACTATTTCTAACATCGCCAATGTGTGTGTGGAGGTTAGTGATTGTTGGTTGGAGTGGCATTGGTGGGTTATTGATGCCACTCCACACTCCACAATGGCACTTGTTGGAAAACATAGGCGGAACCACGGAGGTGAATGGTGGCGGATAAGGGTGACTTTTCAATTGTTTGAGACTATTTGGGCATAGGAAGAGGAAAGAATTATGTGTCTTATTTGGTAATTGTTGAGTTGGTGATTATGCGGTATTTTAATTAAGTTGACGTTCTTTTATTAAACTATCTTTTTTTGAGAGAGTTTTAACCTATGACATCCGCTTCTGATGATAATTTTTTAGTATCAGAGTAAGACATCAATAAGTTTTTGGTATAGACAGGGATTGAATTCTAAATAACTTATTTAACTATTAGAGACTTTATTAATTGAGTGAACTGAAACTCACCTTTTATTGGACTATCTCGTCACATTGCGGGGGTTGCATATTCACCGATTGAAGTTAATATGCTCCCAAAAAAAGCCCACATAGGTGGAACAGAAAATCCAGGTAATAGAGGTTTTGCACTTGTCGTTTGGGCCAGCCTAGGCCCTTATCGTTAAGGCAAACTATGCACACGCCCTTCGGTCCAACTAGTCTGCACGTTGTTTAGGCCAGCCCATACTAGTGCCTTTCGGTCAAAGTTGTTTGGGCCAAGCCTTTATTTGAACTATACAGTACACAGAGTTAAATCTTCTCTAAGTTTGACCAATCCACCTAAACCTTTAATTTCAGAAACGTACCAAACCCATCACTGGCCGCCCACACGGTGTGGGCGGCCAGTGATGGGTTTGGTACGTACTAGATTTCAATGCCCTCTGTACTTGGTGCTACGTACTAGGCCTCTATAGTCTAAACCATATCTAAAGCAAGTCAATGGGACCATGGAGGAAACCTTTTAATTGATCTATTCCTGCAAGTCTACAACTCTACATAAATGATAAAACTTTTCTCACAATTTCGCTGGTAAGCTGTGCCAACTGCCAAAAGTTTCTTAGTGCAACTGACAATTCATGCCATTTCTAGTAAAAACGTGGTTCAAATGCTTTCTCAAGTCTCACCCATTGTAATTATTTAAATGTTAACGAGTGTTCTTAGGACACTTGTTAAGAATCCAGTTAAAAAAAGTTTTTATGGGAAAAGAAAAAAAAGTAATTAATGTTTTGACAACTTTTTTCATTTTCTATAAAAGTGATGTCAAATTTTTCTTTAATTGAATTATTAACCAGTGCCCTAAGGGGGGCATTCGTTAGCATTTCCCTTTAATTATATATATATATAAACAAAGGAGTTAGTAGTAAGTTAATGTGAAAATCAAACTTGCTTGTTCAACAAATTGTGAAAAATATTATGAAAAGTTGATGTGCTTGCATAGTCTTTTAACCAATCCTTCATACAAACTTTCTTGCTTTTGTGTCAACTAGGTACCTATTTGTTATTTTATTAACCTAGAGGGCATGGGCGTCGCCTCTGGATCTTGGAACACTAATTGTTGGGTTCTATTTTTATTTTCTAGTTGAATAATTGCTGGGTCTACCTATTTCTTCTACTTCAGCTTTTGGTTGAATTAATTTAATTCTCCAATCATTTAAGACCATTAAATATATATCTGCTGGTGGTTATGTGCCAAGACAATATCATAACCTCAAAAAAAAAGTAGGGTAAATTGTAAATTACACCCTTGAAGTTTTGGGTTGACTGGATTTTACATCCCAAAGTTTTAGAAACTTGATTTTACACCCTAAAGTTTAGTTTCGTTAGCAATTCACACCCTTCGATTAGTTTTCGCTGTTAAGTGATACATGTGCATGCTCACTTGTTTTATTTTTGCCAAATCAGCCCCAAAACCATGTCATTTCTATAATAAAAAAAATATAAACTTACTTGGCACTATACAAATGGTACCGTTTTGCCCAAGCTAAAACACAAAAAATCCATTCCTAAAACTACACCGTTTCAGCCTAATTCTAAAATCTCAAATTAGTCACTCGTATCATCAGCTATTCCCAAATCTCTGGGCAAGCCTCATCGTGAACCTATCCACCTGAAAAGTATCGACGATAGTGGCTCATTGTGAACCCTCCCAGCAGTAGCGGCCTCATCGTGAACCTGACAAACTTCCTCGGCTCCTGTGAACCTCAACCATCAGCCCAGCGGTGACCACAACAACGGCCACAACAATGGTGAGGTTTGATCACTGTTTGATATGATATGGTTTAGGCTATTTTCATAGCTATTGATGATTTTTCATAATTCTTTTTTTCTTTTTTATAATTAAGTTTTGATTACTGTTTTTATTCACTATTACATA